>NC_057812.1:430097189-430118123 GCF_018294505.1 Triticum aestivum
AAGTGGGCGCCGGGCGGCGGCCAACGGGAGGGGGCCACGTGGCAGCGGCGGGGCGGACCGGACGTGTCCGTCGGTGGCGGCTTTGTCCGGCGGCGGCGGGTGGAGATGGATCTGAGGTTAGGGATGGAGGGGATCCGGGATTTTTAGGAGGGGTTCTTTATATAGGCATAGAGGGAGCTAGGAGAGTCCAAATGAGGTGCGGTTTTCGGCCACGCGATCGTGATCGAACGCTCTTTAGATGATGAAGAAGGTTTTGGTGGGTTTTGGGCCAAATTGGAGGGGTGTTGGGCTGCAACACACACGAGGCCTTTTCGGTCCCTCGGTTAACCGTTGGAGTATCAAATGAAGTCCAAATGGTATGAAACTTGACAGGCGGTCTACCGGTAGTAAACCAAGGCCGCTTGGAAAGTCTCGGTCCAATCCGGAAATGTTTAATCCCCACACACGAAAGAAAGGTAGAAATGACCACCGGAGGAGAACGAAGCGCCGGAATGCAAAACGGACAACGGGGAAAATGCTCAAATGCATGAGATGAACACGTATGCAAATGCAATGCACATGATAACATGATATGAGATGCATGACAACGATAACAACACATGGAGACAAAGACCCGAACCCGAGAAAATAAAATAACTTAACGCCGGAAACGGCAAGAGTTAGAGTACAAATTGGGTAAGTCACATCCGGGGTGTTACAGCGAACTTGTGTGGTTGGGGATGGTCTCTCTAGATGAGATCCTCCTCTCGATGGTGGTGGCTAGTCCTATTTATAAAGGCCCTGGTTCTCTTCCCAAATATTGAGCGGGAAGGGATCCCACAATAGCCAAATTCGAAGGGAGACAACTAGTACAAGCTATCCTGACAAAAGTAGTCTTCGCCTGCCAAAGGCTCTAGTGGTGATGCCGTCTTGGGCTCCACGGTAACCTCTGTCCTGCTGTCCTGCTGGTCTTGGTCTTGTTGCACCAATATGGAAACCTTTGCATGATGCCTCGGGACTCCTCGTATGTGCTTGCCTCTTTAGCACCAAAGAGAAACGAGGACACTGCGCGTGCTGGCGCCCGTCTGGCTCCAATCGTCATGACTTGCGTCACAGGAACCTCGCGAGGTGTCCCTTGCCTTGATCTCTTTGCCCCTCGCGAGCTAGCCTGGTGAGGCCGTCCCTAAGGAGGTCTTGCGTGATCCGCCTCGCGAGTCTTGGTCCCTCGCGAGGGTCTTGAGTGTTTGCTGGTGAAGATGGGCCATACGGGGCCGCTGGTGGAGCCACGCCGTGGGCCGCAGGCAGGCAAGTCTGGGGACCCCCGTTCCCAGAACGCCGACAAAATGTGCTCTTTATTAGTTCAACAGTTATTCATATGAGAGCCACTCAACATTTTCATTGTGGTCTTCTCCTTGATGCAACTCGAATAAAAATAAAAGAAGTTCAGAGGAGCACACTGAAGTATTTTTGGAGTTCTTGGTTTTCTTGAACAAGCCAATAAAAGGAAAAAGCGAAAACGAGAAAAACTATTTACATGGGAAAGCTCCCAAGAAGCAAAAGAAGAACAAGGAAATATTTTTGGATTTTATTTTTAATATTAATATTACAACTAAGCATGCATGGAAAGTAAACTAAGTACAACTAATCTTTTTGTTTTTTCTAAAGTTTTTCAAACACACAAGAAGAAAGCAAGAAAAATAAAATTTAAACATGGATGATACCATGAAAAAGTGTGAACACCGACAAATGAAAATAAGTGGACATGAATGTAATGTCGGTGAGAAACACGTACTCCCCCAATCTTAGGCTTTCGGCCTAACTTGGTAGTCGATCAGAAGCCTGGATAGTAGTTTGAGTGGTAGCTCATGGAGGCTCTCGGTGCGGATGCCTCGGCTTGTCGTGCTGCCTGCACTACTGCGTTGTGAGCTCGTGCCTTGCTCTCAAGAACAAAATATCTTCCTTTGTTGTGATAGTTACAAAGAGCAGGCGCAGGCAAATATGTGTGCACAACAGATGTTTTGTTAAACAACAGATTGTAAGTGAAATTATCAAATTTTCCTTTAAGGATCTTATGATCTTTTAAGGTGTCGAAGTCCAAATACTGCGTGGGTAGGATAGGGTTAAAGGGCAAAGGTGCAACACCCAGCCCCCGTGCTAAACGCATGGCATAAATTCCACCATAGAACCAGCCACTATTAGCGTTATGCTAAAGTCTGCGTGCAACAATCGCTCCAAGGTTATAATTCCTTTCACTAGTGAGAGCGGTGTGTATGAGGCTCAAGTCTGGAGCACATAGTGTACTACAGTCTTGCTTGCCTACTATACATTTCCCGTTAAATAATGCAAAGTACTGAATTGCGGGAAAATGAATGCTCTTTATTCTACCTTGTGTCACCCCCCGCGTCTCACCGCAACAAATACTAGTCAAGAACGTTTGATACTCAGCCCTTGGCGGTTCGTCAAGCGAACCCCAGAACGGGAGTTTGCAGCGGTAAGCAAAATTATCTAGTGATATGGTAAATGGATTATCATAAAACATAAACGACACCCTAGACTCACGAGGAAGGAATTTAAATCCTTTGAAAAATGATTCAGTGAGGAGGTGGCGTTGTTCGCACTTATCTAAAAGGTAGGTGCCGAGACCGGCATTGTGAACACACTGCTCAAATTCCTCCTTAATGCCCACATGCATCATATAGTCGTCGCAAGGCCATAAGCATGTTTTGGTGGCGGCATCTCGAGTAGAACTTTCACTTGGTTCAACATATGACCGGCGAGCGGAGCTGTCACTAGAAGATGCCCCCGAGGATCACCTCCTCGAAGAACTCCTTCCAAAAAGGTTCATCGTGTTCGCGTACAATTTTCTGAAAAATTTTGAGTGACAAAAATTTATCAATAAAACTTGGAAAAATTAATAGCAACTACTTATAGGGATACATAGAGGCCATAGCAAGCATTCAAGCTACTTAAAGCTCTATGAATTCAACATGCAAGCTCATCTACAGCAGCACCAAGAGTAGCTAATTATTCAAAATATAAACCACTAAAGCAAAAACTAATTGGACAAACGGTGGAGTCACATACCAAGTAACAATCCCCCGAAATAGTTTCAGAAACGGAGCTTCGAGCAAAGAGATTGAAATCCGCGGGTTCGAGAGCAAGAACATGGGAGAGAGAGCTATGGGGATTTTTTTTGGAGGTAGGTGATGATGTGGTGTAAAGAGATAAGTGAGGGGCCCACATGGGGACCACAACCCACAAGGGCACTCCTGGGGGTCCTGGCGCGCCCATGTGGGTTGTGCCCACCTAGTGCACCTCCCTCTGATATTATTTGCACCAGAAATTTAGGAATATTTAGAAGAAAAAAATTGCATTAAATTTTCAGGGCATTCTGAGAACTTTTATTTTTGGGTCATTTTTTATTGCACAGGAAATTCAGAAAATAGACAAAACATGGTAATTTTATTTTATTTAACTAACAAAAACATAAAACAAAAAGTAGGGGCACAAGGTAGTGCTTACTAAATTCATCAACTTCATACCGCTAAAAAATGATCCATTAATAAGGTTGATCAAGTCTTATTAACAACCACTTTAGATTAGCATGAAACTGAAGAACTTTCGTAAATCACTAAGTCACCTCAATGGGGATATGAATGTCCCCAACAATAAGCATTTCATATTTCTTTTTGACAGTAGGTAGAGGTATTTGAAAACTTCCAATAGTGATTGTCAGATATTTTTCAATAACATTAATACCATTCACTTGGAATTGTTTCTTCGGAAAATGCACCGTTTGCTCATTACCATTGATATGAAAAGTGACCTTGCTTTTATTGCAATCAATAATAGCCCCTGCAATATTCAAGAAGGGTCTACCGAGGATAATCAACATGTTGTCGTCCTCGGGCATCTCAAGTATAACAAAGTTAGTCAAAATAGTAACATTAGCAACAACAACGGGCACATTGATAACCCACAAGTATAGGGGATCGCAATAGTTTTCGAGGGTAGAGTATTCAACCCAAATTTATCGATTCGACACAAGGGGAGCCAGAGAATTTTCTCAAGTATTAGTAGCTGAGTTGTCAATTCAACCACACCTAGAAACTTAATATCTGCAGCAAAGTGTTTAGTAGCAAATTAATATGATAGTAGTGGTAACGGTAGCAAAAGTAATATTTTTGGTTTTATAGTGACTGTAACAGTAGCAACGAAAAAGTAAATAAGCGAAGAACAATATATGAAAATCTCGTAGGCAATGGATCAGTGATGGATAATTATGACGGATGCGATCAATCATGCAATAGTTATAACATAGGGTGACACAGAACTAGCTCCAGTTCATCAATGTAATGTAGGCATGTATTCCGAATATAGTCATACGTGCTTATGGAAAAGAACTTGCATGACATCTTTTGTCCTACCCTCCCGTGGCAGCGGGGTCCTATTGGAAACTAAGGGATATTAAGGCCTACTTTTAATAGAGTACCGCACCAAAGAATTAACACAGTGAATACATGAACTCCTCAAACTACGGTCATCACCGGTAAGTATCCCGATTATTGTCACTTCGGGGTTAACGGATCATAACACATAATAGGTGACTATAGACTTGCAAGATAGGATCAAGAACTCACATATATTCATGAAAACATAATAGGTTCAGATATGAAATCATGGCACTCGGGACCTAGTGACAAGCATTAAGCATAGCAAAGTCATAGCAACATCAATCTCAGAACATAGTGGATACTAGGGATCAAACCCTAAAAAAACTAACTCGATTACAAGATAAATCTCATCCAACCCATCACCGTCCAGCAAGCCTATGATGGAATTACTCATGCACGGCGGTGAGCATCATGAAATTGGTGATGGAGGAAGGTTGATGATGACGATGGCGACGGATTCCTCTCTCCGGAGCCCCGAACGGACTCCAGATCAACCCTCCCGGGAGAGATTAGGGCTTGGCGGCGGCTTCATATCATAAAATGCGATAAATCCTTCTCCCTGCTTTTTTTCTCCCCGAATATGAATATATGGAGTTGGAGTTGAGGTTGGTGGAGCACCAGGGGGCCCAGGAGGAGCGCACCCAGGGGGGTAGGCGCGCTGCCCACCCTCATGGATAGGGTGTGGGCCCCTGGCCTTGATTCTTTCGCCAGTATTTTTTATATATTCCAAAAATAATCTCCATTCATTTTTAGGTCATTCCAAGAACTTTTATTTATGCACAAAAATAACACCATGGCAATTCTGCTAAAAACAATGTCAGTCCGGGTTAGTTCCATTCAAATCATGCAAGTTAGAGTCCAAAACAAGGGCAAAAGTGTTTGGAAAAGTAGATACGACGGAGACGTATCAACTCCCCCAAGCTTAAACCTTTTGCTTGTCCTCAAGCAATTCAGTTGACAAACTGAAAGTGATAAAGAAAAACTTTTACAAACTTTGTTTGCTCTTGTTATTGCAAATATGTAATTCAAGTTTTCAGCAAAGATTATGAACTAACCATATTCACAATAACATTTTGGTCTCATGTTTACTCATATCAATGGCATAATCAACTAGCGAGCAATAATAATAAATCTCGGATGAAAACACTTTCTCAAAACAATCATAATATGATATAACAAGATGGTATCTCGCTAGCCCTTTCTTAGACAGCAAAACATAAATGCAGAGCACCTTTAAAGATCAAGGACTGACTAGACATTGTAATTCATGGTAAAAGAGATCCGGTCAAGTCATACTCAATGTAAACTAATGATATTACATGCAAATGACAGCGGTGCTCTCCAACTGGTGCTTTTTAATAAGAGGATGATGACTCAACATAAAAGTAAATAGATAGGCCCTTCGCAGAGGGAAGCAGGGATTTGTAGAGGTGCCAGAGCTCGATTTTGAAATAGAGATGAATAATATTTTGAGCAGTATACTTTCATTGTCAACATAACAATCGAGAGATCTCAATATCTTCCATGCTACACACATTATAGGCGTTCCCAAGCAGAATGGTAAAGTTTATACTCCCCCACCACCAACAAGCATCAATCCATGGCTTGCCCGAAACAACGGGTGCCTCCAACTAACAACAATCCTGGGGGAGTTTTGTTTGCAATTATTTTGATTTGATTTGAGCATGGGACTGGGCATCCCGGTGACCAGCCATTTTCTCATGAGTGAGGAGAGGAGTCCACTCCTCTTGAGAATAACCTGCCTAGCATGGACGATACAGACAGCCCTAGTTCATACATGAGCTATTCGAGCATACAAAACAGAATGTTTATTTGAAGGTTTAGAGTTTGGCACATACAAATTTACTTGGAACGGCAGGTAGATACCGTATATAGGAAGGTATGGTGGACTCATATGGAATAACTTTGGGGGTTTATGGAGTTGGATGTACAAGCAGTATTCCCGCTTAGTGCAAGTGAAGGCTAGAAAGAGACTGGGAAGCAACCAGCTAGAGAGCGACAACAGTCATGAACATTCATTAAAATTAATCAACACAGAATGCAAGCATGAGTAGGATATAATTCACCATGAACATAAATATCGTAGAGACTATGTTAATTTTGTTTCAACTACATGCGTGAACATGTGCCAAGTCAAGCCACTTGAATCGTTCAAAAGAGGATACCACCCTATCATACCACATCACAACCATTTTAATAGCATGTTGGCATGCAAGGTAAACCATTATAAACTCCTAGCAAATTAAGCATGGCATAAGCAACTATAATCTCTAATTGTCACTGCAAACATGTTTCATCCATAATAGGCTGAATCAGGAAGGATGGACTAATCATATTTACAAAAACAAGAGAGCTCGAGTTCAAACCAGCTTTTCTCATCTCAATCAGTTCATCATATATCATCATTATTGCCATTCACTTGCACGGCCGAATAATGTGGATAATAATAATAGTGCACGTGCATTGGACTAAGCTAGAATCTGCAAGCATTCAATGCATGGGAGAAGACAAGGTAATATGGGCTCTTTGTTAGATCAACAATAATGCATATAAGAGCCACTCAACAATTTCATCGTGGTCTTCTCCTCTCGATCCCCAAAGAAAAGAAATAAAATAATTCACACGAGAAAGCTCCCAACAAGCAAAAGAAGAACGAGAAATCTTTTTGGGGTTTCTTTTTAATTACTGCTACTACAGGCATGAAAAGTAAACTAGCTAAAAGCTACAACTATTTTTTTGTTTTTCTTAAGGTTTTTTTCAAACACACAAGAAGAAAGCTTAAAAAGAAAATAAACTAGCATGGATGATACAATGAAGAAGTATGAGCACGAACAACTGGCATGAGTGTGTGAACATGAATGTAATGTCGGTGGGAAATACGTACTCCCCCAAGCTTAGGCTTTTGGCCTAAGTTGGTCTATGCCCATGGATGGCCTGGTGGATATTCGAAGTTGAGGCTGGGGTCGTACTGAGATGCATCAGCTACTGCCTGAAGAGCTGCAGCTTGGAGGCGAGCTGCCTCCATCCTCCTCTCGTACTCGTTCGCCTCCTCCCTGGTTATAACATATCTCTCTTTTGCCTGAAAGTCAAAGAAAGTACGAGCGGGGAGAGCGACATGATAGGTACGTCATCTGTCAAAGATTAGTTGGTACTGGAGGGACTGATCGTTCTTCTCAACGAACTGATGATGAACCATAGCATTATAATCTAAATAAGCAGGAGGCAACCCAATATCATCTCCACGTATGGGTATCTCAAGAAAATCAGCTAAACGGGTTGCATAAATTCCACCAAATAAATCTCCATTAATACTATTTATGCAACCTATGTGCAACAATGGCCCCCAAGTTATATTGTCTATCTCCTAATACAGCACTCTTGACAACACTAAGATCAGGAACGCACATGTGACATGCCTCGTCCTTACCGTTAATGCATCTTCTTATAAAGAGATCAAAATAATGTATGGCAGGGAAATGAATGCTCCCTATGGTATCTTGCGTGATCTCCCTAGATTGCCCCACAGTTATACTAGCAAGAAAGTCTTTATATTCAGATTCCCGAGACTCACTAGCACTACCCCATTGAGGGAGTTTACAAGCAGTATTAAAATCTTCTAAGTCCATGGTATAAGATTTATCATAAAGATCAAACAGGACAATTTGAGAATTGCGTGATGATGTAAATTTAAATATTCTCACAAAGGAATCAGTGAGGTAGTAGTACTGAGGGCACTTATCTGCCATGAAGCCCTCAAGTTCAGCGTTACGCACATACGCTTCAAATTCCTCCTTAATTCCTGCCTGGACCATGAAATTTTCTGACGGACACTCACAAGGCCGCACTTGAGCTTCTCTTGGTAGTTAATGGTCTGGCTCGCGTATCGCGGGCCTGGGTCCTTGCTTCCTTGAGGAACCACCTTGGTACATTTTCCTAAACATATTTCTTCCTCTGAAAAATTTCTGAAATTTTTAGTGGCTCGAAATAAAAGTGAACCAAACTCAACAAAATTGATAGCAACTACTCCTACAAGTGTCTAGAGGCTATATCATGCAATAAAACTACTTTTGACCACATAAATTTGACATGCAAGCTCAAGAACAGGGTCACCTGATGTAGGGTGGAACCCTATGTGGCCGATCTTTCACGAAAGGAGCGGATCCCGCGAAGAAAAAAAAGAACACGGGGAAGAATGGAGAGAAAACACAAGGGGAAACACTCAAGAACAAGTCCAATCACACATCCACTAGACAATCAAACACACAAGATCCACAAGGTACATGAACAACAAAGGGAAAGATACAAGGTAAGGTTCATCTCCATGAGGAGGTCTTGATGGTAGAGTTCATCCCAAATCCAAAGGAGATGGGGGCTTGAATCCTAGAAGGATCTTCCCACACAGGGGTCTTGAATCCAAGGTGGATCTTCTCCGAAGAGGGGCCACGGTCTCTCTCGTGGAGTAGATCCCTAATGGATGAGCAAAGCTCTATCTCAAATGAGCTACTACTTTGCTAACCCTAGAAAGGATAAGGGGAAGGTATATTTATAGTCTAAGTGCAAATGGGGGTGAAGTGAAGGGGAGCATGGGCCTCAGCCCGCAACTGGACACAGCCAGGGGTCGGACGTCCGGGGACTCACGGGCGGCCGGACGTCCGGTAGACGTCGGACGTCCGCTCGATCTGGCTCGGACGCTGGAGTGCCGGATTTTCGGAGTTGGCCGGTCGTCCGGTCGTAGGTCGTACGCTGGCGTCGGACGTCCGCTCATTTTCTCGGGTGCGGGATCGCCGGTCGTCCAGTGGATCTTTAGGCGTCGGACGTCCGGACCCGACCAGTCGTCCGGTGGCTGGAGCTTCTTTGACAGCTCTTCTTCTTGCGTCTTCGCTTCCAGGCTTCCCTCGTGGATGGTGTAGTTGTTCCTTGGCGCTTGCACTCCTCCTCGTCGTCCGTAGTGTTCCAACAATACCTATGCATGCACACGAGTGGAGTGTCAAGTAGTATACCATCCTCTAAGGGGTCAAGTGAGCACGTGTAAAGGAGATGATTCACCTTTATGTATGTGAAGTAGATGTCGCACATGTCACTTGCCAAACGGACTGTTGACATGGTGATGTCCATAGGATGCTCCGTATCATCTCCCCTCCCTTGGGAAAGATCCGACCTCGGATCGAAAACCAAATCACCATGGGAAATAGATGGCTTCACAGTGTAGAAGAGGACGTTCACCAAGTAGTCATCATCTTCAAGCTTGAAGTGGGCACTCTCCAATGTCGCACCGGCTAGTGATTCCTTCAAAATGAGCAAGGACAACAAACACTTGGAAAAATAAATGTTGTTAGCGTTAGTGCAAAACCAAGCATTCAAGAGGTGATTCACCAAAAAAGTGTCATCATCATGCAAAGCATATGGTTTGACAAGGGATAGTGACATGGCATGAAAGCACATAAATTGAGCACAAGCAAAGATATCATGGGGACAAGCATGTGAATGTGAGGTAGTGATGCAAATTTGTTTGACAAGAGAATAAGCATCTACCTCAAAGTCATAGCAAGCATTCACAAATTGCTCAATGAAAGGTCTATGGTAGGCATAAGAATCATTCACAACACCAAATAAAATGAAGTGTCTAAACACATGTGTCAAGTGCAAGACAATCCAAGCATAATGTGCATTGGGTGTAGTGAATATCGTGTGGCACTCAACACAATAGAAAGAGCAATTGTTCATCATTTGTGAAGCAATCAAGGCAAGCATGTTGCAATCAATGGGACATGGCATATGTGAAGAAACAGCATTGTTGCAACCAAACATGTGATAGGAGCAAGTAATCCAATAATTGGATGCAACACACTAGGCATATATATCATGATGCATGGAATTGTGAAAATGACAAGTCGAAGCAAGATCTCTAACAAGTGTGCAATCAAGTGGTCCAAGATGAACAATAAGTCTCATGGTGCAAGCAACACAAGTAGTATGATCCGCAATATCCATGCTCAAGAAAGATGTCACCTGGAAGGCGTGTGCTTGTGCATTCTTCACATTGCCTAAGTGGTAGGAAAGGTGGTGTAGAAGCGAGTCGTGGTCTAATGTATGAGGCTCGCACTCAAGAGCTCGAATGGTCAACTCATGTGACATGGAAGTTGACACAAAGTCCCAGTATCCTACACATGCACACAACAAAACAAAGAACGTATGCGCATGGTAGATAAACACATCATCCATCATGATGGTTCTCTTCTCTTGCACATAACCAATAGAAGCACAAGTGCATGAATAATATGATGCAGCAATGGTTATATTCATGGCACTGGGTACATGGTGCAAAGAGGCAAGACAAGCATGCTTCACAAGAAAAATGTCAAAATCTCCAATCATATGTGAGAATGCTATGGGGGAAAACTCATTATCAAGACTAGGGGCATTGTTGCACTCAATACATGTCAAATCATCTAGCATGAGAGAGGCAGCATATGGAGATATATGACAAGAAGCAACAACAATCATGTGCAAAGCATGTAGATGGTTGTCATCAACCGCATTAAATGAGCAAGTATGAATAATTGGTGATGCAATATAAGCAAGCATAGTAATCAAGTCGTGCAAGCTAGTAGTGGGAAGATGCAACATACTAGAGGAAATCATGGCAATCATGTCATGTGAGCAAATAATAGACATAGACAATGCACATGACATACCGCAAGCACGTACACAAAGAAAGATGAAAGTATCATCATAGGCATGGGGTACAAAGCAAACATGGCAATAACAAGAAATATCTCCACCAAGCTTGCAAATACACATACAAGTATGAGAATCAATCATCATGTGTAATGCAAAGCATGGGTCACGAATGCATGGCAAAAGCATAGTAATGAGCATATCATGCAAAGTGAACATGGCAATATGGGCATAGAATATGTAATGGACAATAACCCATAGCCAAGTGAGGGTCATGTAGAAGAAATGCGCGAAGTATTTGCACAAAGAGAGTGGTGGAAAAGACAATCCATGGGATCCCAAGTCATCATTTCTCTCTAGAGCTCGTTTTGTCAACTCGTGGGATTGCGAGGTTGACAAGAATTCATGGGTACCTACAAAAAAGAGACACAAACGAAAGAGATTGTGTGTGTGGTAAATGTACACATCATCCATCATGATGTGTATGTGCACGTGAGAGTTAGCACAAGATAAGCATCGCTCAAAGAAATTAGATGCATGGTATAAGAACATGTCATCCAGCATGAAAGAATAGTTATTGTGTATGACACGATGGGGATGCAAATTTAGCATACAAATATAAGGCACAACAATAGCATTTTTATTCATGGGGAGCATATTGTGCACACAAGTATTGGGATCATGCAATGAATGGGATGAATCAAAATCTCCTAAAATGTATGAGGAAACTATGGGGGTCTCCTCATGAACAATATTGGAAACATCATATGGAGAAAATGGACAACATCCAAAACAATGCATATCCAATGCTAGGTGGTCATGGCATGGCATATGAGATAAATGATGCAAAGGGAGCATATCAATATCATCACAAGAAAAACAAATGCCAATAACCATGGTCTTGTCATCTATGTCATATGTGCAAATTGGGTTTACTTTAATAGCATATGCATAGTCACTATGAAGAGATTGCAAATATGACATATGATTGATCTCATGCATAGCATATGACAAGTCAAGCGGATTGTCAAACATGATGTGACCTAAAGAATGATCATAAGAAATCCTATGTAACATGGCATCACAACTAAAAGACTCCACATGGCAATCATCATACTCATCATAAATGGGTAAATCATCGCATGGGGAAATCATACTAGCATGAAGCATGTCAATAGGGGGATCAACATCATGAAAGCAATCAATGTCAAGAATGTCCACTAGTGGGACTAGAGCATCACCGTCACCTATGTTACCATTCTCATTCCACTCAAGTGGTGTAGGTGAGGTGGGAAATACCAAATGGTGGTCATATTCATCTTGATGGAACCATGTGGGGGGTGCATCATATTCCACCATGGCCATCGTCTTGTCCAAAGGTAGGACGTAGTCGCCAGGAATCGGCGTGTCATCATAGATGGGACCTAGCACCAAATGAGAAGACACAATAGAGGTAGAGGTCAAGTCGTTAGAAATGCAAATGGCCTCACATGCCCTATCAACTATCACACTCTCTCTATGTGGTGGTTCACTCACTCCCTCAAAATAGGTGCGCTCAAACTCACATATGGTGGAGTCACTCATCTCACTCAAGTGGTGGGGGTTGTGGCTCTCCTCACATGGGAATTGTGGAAACACATCATATATGGGGCTAATGGTGAAGTCACTCTCACTCTCAATATGGTGGCAAAAGTCACTCAAGTCATCATACATCACCGTGGTCGAAGGGAAAATCCCATGCTCAACCATCTCGTTGTTGTCGCCGTGGATGAAGGCCGAAGATGGCACATCATCACTCTCGCCTCCTAAGATGGAAGCATCATCCTTGCTCGTCACCATGTCGTTCGCCTCCAAAGCTTGGTCCTTGAATGGCTCCATACACTACAAAAAAATACACTTTCGTGATGATACATGTTTGTCACAGTAGGTCGCGTTTTTTGTCATGCATGTACATCCATGACAAATTTATGACAGAATCAAAATAGTCATACCTGTGCTATCGTAGAAGTGTTCCATGACATTACCAAAATTATCATCACGGAAGTGTCCACTTCCATGACGATAAATCGCGCGTCACAGAAGTGCTTTCGTCAAGGGTGATCGACACGTGGCATCCACCATAACGGAACGCCGTTAAGCTATCGGGTCGGGTTTTGGATCCGATAACCCGTTAACAGCCCCGACCAATGGGGATTTTCCACGTGTAAAATCATCATTGGCTAGAGGAAACACATGTCGGCTCATCGTCGAGACAGATGTCATCCACTCACTGGACAGAAGGCGCCTATGATACGTCGACACGTGGCACGGCCCAACAAGTTTAAATGGGCCGGCCCAACTAAAGGCCCACAAGATTTTGCGGACCATAATGGGCCGGCCCAGCTAAAGGCCCACAAGATTTTGCGGACCATAATGGGCTGGCCCAGCTAAAGGCCCACAAGATTTTGCGGGCCATAATGGGCCGGCCCAGGTAAAGGCCCACAAGATTTTTGTGTGCCGTAATGGGCCGGCCCAGGTAAAGGCCCACAAGATTCTTGCGGATCATAATGGGCCGGCCCAGCTAAAGGCCCATGAGATTTCGCCGACATTAATGGGCCGGCCCAGCTGTAGGCCCACAAGATTTTGAGGACCCTAGTAGGCTGGCCCATTAATTGCCTGCCATGTTTTGGGCCAAATGTCGACCCATATTTGATCCGGTCCATTAGTGGCCTGCCATGCTCCAGGCCTAATAGTGGCCCATATGAGATCCGGCCCGTTAAAGGCCTACCACGTTCTGGGCCAAATTACGGCCCAGATCAGGTCCGGCCCTTTAAGAGGCTTTGGGCTCAATTATGGCCCATATCAGATTCGGCCCGTCAACAGGACACTATGCTTTTGGGCCCACATGCTAAAGGCCCACTCAGTAATTTGGCCTGATATTAGTTTTGCCCTGTTAAGGGCCCGTTTAACATTTCAGCCCTATATTAATTTCAGCCTGTTAAAAGCCTGTCATATAGTTGGGCCTAACTACGGCTTGGTTTGCATCTGGCCTGCTCGCAGCCGATATCTGATTGGGCCAAACAAGGAACGGGACAATTTTTTGGCCAGTTAAAAGCCCGTGATTTGATTCGCACAATCATGGGTCGGGGTTCATTTCGGGCTGCTGCCGGCCCGTGAGTTGTTCGGCACGTTTCGGGCCCAACCTACATCGTGATTGCATGACGACCCGATTATGTACCGTAATTTTACGGTTTGGTTGGTTTACTGCGAAGATAGGATATATATACAGTAAAATAACTACAGCATCGTGAATAATAAAAAACCTAGACTATGTAATAAAGAAATTACGGTATATTACATCCACTGGGCATCAAAGTTCGCCACTATGGTAATAAAGCACAAGCAGACAGCAGATTACATACACTGGGCATCAAAGATCGCCACCAGTGCAAATAAACACGCCGACAAAATAATATACAAAACTGACAGCACTTCAATAGAGTTCAAGAAAGGTTAGCCCTGCTGGGGAGCTGCAGTGCAAGCAGCTGAGCAAGATGATGAGACTGTGCTTGTTCAACACTTATATCTTCCTCACTCTGAAAGATAAACAAGCAGACAGATGACATGTTTTGCACATAAAAGTATCAGTGCTGACAATTCATCACATTTCTTACTGATGAATAAAGTGACATCGTTTAAATTTGCATTAACACAATATGGTATTGTTCAGGTCAAGACATGGTAGGAAATGACATTGTGAAGGAGTTGGCAGCTTCACGACACCACTAGATTACAGATCAAGAACTCATAAGTATCAATGGTTAGTGTGATGTCAATTTATACCATTTCAGATTGGCAAATAAAGATACGGTTTAAATAATAGTAGAATGATATGACATTGTTCATAGTTAAGACATTGCAGAATATGACATTGTGCTGTAGTGGGTAGGTTCACCACACCACTGGATTACAGATGAAGAACATAAGCATACATGCAGTGCAAAATAAGATCACTTGCTCTGTATAGTTTAATTTACATGGTATGAAGAAGGAACTTGGTTGTACAACTGAAAACTTAAATTGAGAAAGGACGAACTTTTGTTTATGAACTACATATAATAAACTTTAAACAAGCAATTTGATGCAAACGCCAAAAATAAACAGCTGTTGCAGTCATGCCTAACCAAATATATACAACAAAGTTTGAAGGCTTGAGATGGACAAACTTACACCATTGGTGAAGACAGGCTCTATAAAGGCCTTGTCCATGCTGATGGGGGGGGGGGATTCAAGAAGTTTACCACAGAATCTTCTTCAAAAGCATTGCCTTTATTCTACATTTTGTTAAGAGTAAATATAGATGTGATAATATACGAAAAAATGGAGAATATTTAAGATAAGATGAAGAGGATGCTATATAACCAAGTAGCTATAAATGTAAGTGCAGCGATACAGGCAAAAGGTACAGCCAAGAGCAATGCACAGCTAAACTTCTTCAGTACCAACCTTATGGTAAGAGTAAATATAGATATGATGTGTAGAAAATGGAGGGCAAAGGAAAATAAGCTGCAGAGTGATGGTACATGAACAACTACCTGTCATTATAAGTACACTGATAAAGGACAGCATGTACTTACAAGAACAATGCAGAGCTAAAAAAACATTAGCATTGGATATATTCTACACTAATGTAACCATTCATACAGATCAGATAATTTGGAGCGAACAATTGATAAGCAAGCTATCATGCATACTGCTGTCACATAATGAACCAGGTATGTATGCAAGTACAGTGATACAGGACAACAGTTACTAACAAGAGCAAAGCAGCGGGCAGCATATTTGCGATATCCTGTCGTTCTTGTCACACTGGAATTCTTCTTCGAGCAGATTTCCTGCAAAAAAGATCCGTAAGGCACATGCGGAAAAGTAGAAGTTCAAATTGTCATGTGATTTCATAGACAGTACCTCATCCTGGGAACGAGACCAGTGCATAACAAGGTTTTTCCATTCAATGTCTTCTAAATTTAGCACAGAAGACTTCACCGGAAATTCGTTTATAGACTTGCCATCAAAGTGTGATTTCCTCAGGTAACACCGATACTGCTGCAATGCTTCCTTGAAAAGCACAAGCAAGCTTTGCTCGTGATGACTGTCCAGATTGACCCTCGCCTAGTTACAACAATGTAATGTAAATCATTGATGTGTTCAATCAGCAGAAAACAGGAAAATAATAACCATGAATAATAGCACTTACACATAAGTTGGACAGGAAGATGTGAAAATGGTGTTTGTCTTCACAATAATCTTCCCATGATGGGAATATATGCACGTAGTCCCTAACAACATTGAAAGCATTGTCTTTTAAACTGGGCATAAATGGAATGGGGTTCCAATCTACGGGAATTGGCCGTCTCTGCAGTTGGGATAGGTCTTCGGCCGGTGGACTTGCTGTACTTTTTGCTGGAGTGGGATTTTTCTGTGGTACAACTGGTGCTATGGCAAATGAAATCGGTATACCTTTTGCTGGAGTGCAGGTCCTGTGTGGTGGGGCTAGTGGTGTGGCCAGTGAAGTATGGGTACAGTCTGCTGGAGTCGGTCCTATGTTTTGTGTCACTGGTTGTACAGCCAATATAAGTGGGGTGCTGTCTGATTTCTTCGGCACCACCACATTTTTCAAGGACTTTGCTGGTGCTCCTTCAGGTTCGGCAATCACCCTCTTCCTTTTTGATGTCTGATGCACAAGAACAGCATTTGAGTGGAAAAACATGGTATGATGACAGATGGAATATGTATTGATAATGGATGGCATGGCATCTCGACATATATGATGAGTAAACTAAGCAGATGGCGGTGCAACAAAGTAGAAGAAATGCAAGACAACATATGCAAGATACGCGCAATCAATAAAACATTGCCAAATTAGAATAGGCACCTTGATGGGTGAACAGGACAGGCCATCTGCCTTTGACTCTTCGAGGTTAGAATAGTCATTAGGATGATATTCTGAACAAGAATCAACAGGTGGGGAGCGTATGAGTTCCATTGCTTCCAGAATGGCACTCAATGCCTTGCTGACAATTTTGTAAGTCATTGCAGTGTTCCACAATATTCTTCTGATGCGCGAATTCTGATATTCACTGTAATTGCGTGTAATATCTGAGAACCATGAAAACATAAATAGTTGTGAGATTATCTTTGTAATGCAGATGATATTCTAATATAGGGGCGCCCGTGTAAACACTTGTGTGATATCACTAGATTCTGATGAGAGAGCTCATGTGTGCTGTAATATGGTGCGTGCATTTATATAATCTGGCACAAGTACACAAAAAATAGGCTCCAGAAGTAAGGATAGCTGGCAGATGATAGGTTCATAATATACTGTATAGAGAGTTTATTGCCAAACCATGATAACAAGAGCACACAACAACTAGGCAGATCATAGTGTACATAATAGGGGTACACCATAACCAGGATATATAAATCGGGAAAGTGGAACTGGCTGGAAATTACGGTGTTGTATTGCCGCTAGTAATTGAAAGCCTATCGATCACGTACAGGCCAGCTCTATCAGCTGTTGACGGTAGATGTCCCTGCTCCCCTTCCTGACAAGGAACATACTGTGCTTCCCATACAGAACACTGCACGGGCCGCCGGCCAAACCACCGGCCCCACCGCCTGTGTTCCTCCGCCATCCCCACCCTCGCCCCCACCCGCGTCGAGTTTTCTTTGTTCGACAAGGCCCCACCACCGCCCCCCACAACCACCGTCCCCACCCGAGCCCCTTCGATCGCACCGGCGAACTCCGGCGAGCTTTGAAAAATCGACTGACCCAATTTTGAAATTTAGTCTACTGTGATTTAACTAGTGTGGAATATAAAAGGGGAAAACCATAAGAATTGCGAGTATGGTTTTGAGCGTGCCATGGCGGATCTGAAGGTGCAAACCGAACAAAGGCAACTTCGCAACCAAGACAAGAAATCAGAGTAAAGCAGTGGCGATCTATTTTCTTGCTGCGATAAATAAGTTGAGCAGATACGAAAGAGTACCGCCTCTGGTGCGGCGCCTTGTACGCATCTGCTGAGAATTTGACGGTGCTGCGGTAGCGATGGCTGCCGGCAGCGTGGAAGCAGATCTAGGAGGGTAGACGGTGGCGGCGGGGTGCGGTGGACGAGACGGTCGTAGGAGCGGCGCCGGCAAGGTGGACGACGACGGGAATGAAGCGAGAGGACAGGATGCAAGGATCCCGGTCTGAAGCTGTGGATGAGAGAGGTCGATCTCTTGTAATGGACGGCGGCGTCGGGGTATCAGCTCCGGCATGGTGGAGGAGGACGGCGGTGGATGGGGTGGCGGACAGCGGCGGACGGAGGAGGGTGGGGTGGAGAGGGTGTTTTGGCGTCAACGGAGTACGAATGGGGAAAAGGGAGGTAGAGAGGAAGGGGGAACCATGTATTCAGGGCACGCTTGTCTCAAATGCGAGGAAATTTACAAACTTAGCCCCCGTTTCAAATTTCTACTACATCACAGCAACACTAGTCGGTTGGGGATAGGACGGTAATCTCGCATACACCGAATATTTGCCGACGAGAGTTTGTTTTTGGCGCCCATCGTGTATGAATATGAATTGGGGAGGGAGTCGATTTCGGCCGAGGACACACTGTGTTTTGGCGCCCACCATGTATGAAGCCGGGTGAGAGGCAGTTACGTCACGTTTGGGTGAAATTACAAACCTACCCCTATCGAAACCTATAGAAATCCAGCATATAGGCTTTGCGTGGCAGGGATAGGCGGTAGTGATTTCCATCTCACAGATTTTGGTTTCGGGCGGTTACTGCGACTTTCGCCGCTTCATTCAAATTTTGCAGAGTGCACGTTTACCGTGCCAACTCAATTCGAATCCCGTTTGTATTCTATTTTTTCGGGCGGGATCCATTTTCAATTGGAATTACATTCTATATACATCATTTTTTTATATACTTTCAAAAGCACAACGCCATTTATACATAAATATGGTTTACAAATGGCATGATCTTAGATTCATAAGGTTGTATTCATCAATTTGGATTTTCAAATATTTGAAACCACTTTATGTTGAAATCCAATGTATGCATTCCTCGCTAACTGTCTCCAATTAATGTGTGTTTTATGCGGGTTTTTTTACTTCTCAAACATGTATAATGTGTTTCACACACGCAACATATAGTGTAATCCCGTTTAGACATTAATTGCATATAAACCATGCATTGTTTGTAATTGAAGAATCTATGGATCACCAATATTGATAAACTATATAACATTACACGTGTGCCCAAATTCAAATGAATATGCATGTTTGATACAACAATTTGTGTTATGATATTATCGATGTCGTGATCTCTAGTTTAAATATTTGAATCCCCTTCAATCCAGATATTCGTCTCATATAGCTATCACTCATGCTTATATAGGACTATCTCTCTGGACCTATACGCGTTCATCGTCTCTCAGGTATCTCTCGTGCTACCTATATGTCGACAATGATCTTTTATCTTCGTAACACACTGACGGTACTCTCTCCCTCGACCTTCATCACTCTATCTCTCTCTAAGTATATCTCGCTCCCTGCTATGTGTCTCTAACTATGATTCTCCATGTGGAATCTCTTTCTCTCACACAAACACAAAACTTTGTCCCCTGGGGTCTCATTTCTCTCTACTATTCCCATGTGTGCCTCTCGCACACCCCTCATACAGAGATGTCTTTCGCTCCTTAGATATGAGAACCTACGACTCTTCCTCTTCAATATCTATTTCTCTCACACAAACACAAACTCTGTCTCCCAGGGTCTCATATTTCTCCATTGTTCTCTTGTATGTCGCTCACACACACCCTCTCTCCCTAGAGATATCTTGCGTTCCCTCGTATGTCTCTCTAGCTATCACTCTCGTTGTGAAATATCTTTGTCTCTCGCAGACACAAAACTCCGTCTCTCTGGATCTCATTTCTCTCTGATATATGTTTGTATGTGACTCGCACGCACCCTCTCTCTATCTCTCTCACACCCATGCACATAACCCAGCCTTCTGATCCACTCGACTCCTATCTCTATCGCACACTAGGTAGCATCTTTATCTTTCTATTTATCTGTTTCTCCATCAACCTTCTTTCTCGCCCTCACTCTTGATTCCTATCACGCACACTACATATGTTTCTCTCTACATGCAGTCAAGTGCCCTCTCACACACATATATAACTTCACCCTTTGAACCACCCGACGGTCATCTCCAACACCCAAACTAGCGGATGTCCCTCTAGCTAGCATCTCCATCTCTGTATCTATCTGTAGTTTCTCCGTCAACATTTCTTTCTCGCATGGAGTCTTTCTTCCTATCACCCACACTATATATGTCTCTCCATACATATGCATTTATAGGTTGGTCTCTTTTGCACAATCGTTGCGCCTCACTCCCTCTGCTCGCCATAGATGCATGCTCCAGCCCACGCCACTATCTCTTAAAGACAAAAACACATACTCAATTATCGGGACTTCTTCCATGCATTCTCACATGCATGCATATTGTCATACCGATCTGTCTCTCCCATGTCATTGATCTTATGACTTATGTCTTCTTTCTTTTACGTCGATCATGCGCGCGCACACACACACATCCAACGTATACATGTATACCTCTCACACATGCATGTTCAAGGTCTCTATGTCTCCATACGTAGTTAATTACCCTCAATCCTAACGCCACATCGAATCGTTCTCCTCTTTTGTGCACATAACTTCCGCCTGGATGGGTAAAACACACACTCACACTTAACAATCTCCTTCTAG
>NC_057812.1:430118455-430205924 GCF_018294505.1 Triticum aestivum
CACACACAAACACACACACACACACACACACGCAAGCATGCATGCCCCCCCCACACACACTAAGACTCCATCTACCTCCCTCTCTCACACACAGACAAACTAAGACTCCATCTCTCTCTCCTCTCTCTCTCACACACACACCCCACACACACACTAAGACTCCATCTCACACACACATGCTCTAGGCGGAGCATTTGTTCCTACCACCCTTCATCCAACCTTACCCATATGATAAACAATCACCTTTATTTACTTGCATAACATGGACAAATTCCACTTTACTTTAGTAGTCAGCAAACTTATCATTTGTACCCTTATAAAAAACAAGTTGGTGGTGATGGTGTGCCTGCCATCTTGTAATACAGACCGTATGATCTATATATGAGGATAGAAAGCAAACTATGATAAATTTACAAAAGATACCCGCACCTCCCTCCACATCATTATCTCCCGCAACCTCATTGCTCAGCAATTAAAAAAGGAATAAGTCTCTGGAACAATCTAGCATGCATGGTGGCCGCTGCCGCCTGCAGGCACCGTCCATCCCCATGCCTCCGCCCATTCTGACCACCAGTCACCACCATGCTCCACTCCTCCTCGCCTTATCTCTCATCTTTCATTTTTTTCGATGACATCCTCGAGATACTAGTTTTCCGATAAAATTCTTGAGATAGCATTAGTTTTTACACATGGGATTACTCCTGCATGGGTCAATAACAACAGGTGTTCTGTAAAAAAATGCATATTGATGTTCCGTGCAATGCACGAGAATCTTGCTTGTAATTATATAACGCAAATCACGAGCAGGAAGTGACATTTTTTTGACACAACCACGTTAACATGGCCACGTAAATCACTAGCTAAAGTAAATACCATTATATTTATATCCCGATGCAAAAGGTTGAGTACATGTCCGAAGAGTAGAGTTGCACACATGCACTCTGTCTCTCAGAATCTCTCTCTCACACACACACACACCAGTTACGTGATGCCCACTTAAGCAGACACGTATGTTACAATTTGTGCACCCGCGGGTACACGTGATGCTGCACATTTATTTAAGCCGGAAGGCGAACCCAAATAGTAGATGCATTCATTCCCCTCCCGCCGCCTCTTCTCTAGTCACCGTCGCCCGATAGCCATGGGCCGGCCGAAGGTAACAACATACGCCATACTCCCGCCGGAGCGGCGCTTTAATATGGAAATTTTAGTGGTCATGCATGCATCTTTTTGTGCTAGCACTCCTATATAAGGGTTGACCGGTCGCTTCCCGCGGACGTGCACGGGTGGTGGAAGAGGAAGGAGAAGGGAAGCGGGCTGTGGAGTAACGTTTTTTACCCCAATTTCTTAGGAAACTGAGTGCAATAATTGAGTAGTTTTGCAAACTACTAGTACTACACCTGAAACGGTTCAAAACCTATACTCCCTTGCCAGCGCGTGCTTCCTGCATGAAATGGTCAGCGTCGCCCTGGAGCATCAGTGCTGCATTAATGCTCGGCCAGAGCGGAGGCGACCTCTCACTGGCACCGGCTTTGAAGTGGTGTGACGGCCGAGAGAGCGCCGCTTCCCGGTGCACGCGACTGCTACGCGTCGAGACTGGCCATAGGCCCTATTGGATCCATGGGTTAGAGTTAGTTTGAGCTAGTTGGGGCTCAAATAGCCCTAAACTATCCAAGCATGAGGGTTTAAATTGGAGCAAGTTGCACCGAACCCACCAAAAAACTATCCCACCCAAGAGGTGCTAACTGGAGATAGTTCTCATTGGGACCACTGAAAAATCACTTTTCTCTCTCCATGAAGTGCATTTATTGTCAATCTAACCCTGTCACCCAAACACCTCTTTGGCTACAGTTAGTTCAGGGTTAGTCATGAGTTAGTCTAACCTCTAGCTAAGTTAGAGTATCAAACAGGAGCAGTATAGGACATGCAAGTTGCTCAAAACATACAGGAAAATTCGTACGTGAAAGGATTTTTTTTCTTTTTGAAAACGGAACGTGAAAGGAATTTTTTTAGAATGCTCTTGGCATGTCGCTAACATGTGATAGTTAACTGACCTCAATAGACGGTAGAAACGCCAGCCCGCCGCACTTTGATAGAGACAAGGAGGGAGAAGCGATATAGGCTGCTGGATTACTAGAGATAGGTGTCGCACGGAAGCCAAGAAATATGGTGATAGCGTGGGTTAGCCGTGTACTAGTATGATACTACACTGGGTTGTCGTGTTTCGTACTCTTCCAGTCCACTGTGGAGATGATTGGTTAATTTCATATCGCTGAATAATATTAAATATTATGAGTGTAGACGCTCCACCATGAGGTTCCTTGCTCCTTTTCGGTCGTCCGGAATCTATGTTCTTCCACTCTATTTTTTTATGTGAGCTTTGTTCATCCTTTGGCCAACACGCGAGACATCTAGCATCAAGGTGCACGTGTTATGCAAGGATAGTTCCATCTATATGAAGAACACGTGGGACTGGAACTACGAGACGAACATGTACCCAGGAGTGGACGTACGAACCTGAGTAATGTAGCGCAGTAAGTGAAGTAGAAAGGCACAAATGGTATGAACATGCGTGGCATATAGGGTGTGTTCGGTTGCGTTCTCGTCTCAGCATAGTTGTTCCCTCTTCGTGCATGCTCAACTCAACACCCCTCTTCATGCATGCTCTCTTCATACATGCTTCTCGTGTATTTGTGCTAAACTAGTGTGGACTCATGCACCCTCCATATACTCTACCAAACACCCAAAACTAGGTCGAGAAGGGAACTCTTGGGCGGCATTTGTCTCTTACTACGTACTACCACTAAATGTTGTACGTGCAATGCACGGTGACGTTATGGAGTACGTGCCTAAGTACTCTACTACTACTATATTAGTTGGAGGCACATATTAACTTTTATATTTGTTTACGTGTATGCCCCAAGACCTTCCAACTAGACATGTCTTTGTCTCCAGGTCGCACTTTGTATCGTTCATACCACTAAGTACTACTACGTGTGGTCTCCGACTCAGAAGTGGAAGAAGTGGAGACGCTCTACCACGCTGTTTTTTACGCTGGGCTCTACCATGCTGTTCATGTCTCACTCCTTTCGCTGACGTGTGGGACATCCAGCACGTGCCATGTTTGGCACCCTTCGTCGTAAGAGTTGAAATGCTAGCATTCATCAGAAATAAAAAATAATTATAAATCGCCAGTGATACTATTTTTTTGCAAACCAATCAGCAGTGATACTATACCACGTGGTTTCCTTGCTCCTCGATATCAGAAAGAATACTTCCGTTCGCCAACATGTGGGACGTCGACCATCCTGGTCCACTTGCCATGCACGCAGAACTCCAAGGGAGTCACCCAGGTCGTTGTGCCGCAGTAACAATGACTAATGAGCAGTCAAATCACAGGCCCACTTCCCAATTTGAAGTTGCTTGGACGAAGGAACCATCATGACTTCGTTGAATTCCGCTTCTTGAAGAAAACTACTGTACTAGTAGTACTGCTAGCTACAGTAGTTACTCCAACAGAGGCCTCCTTTCATCCATAGGATAGGAATATGAAAATCATAGGAAGTGTGATGACATGCATCTCAATTCCTATAGAGAAAGAGATGCCATTTGATACTTAGGATAGGAATTTTTCCATTTAGTCTAGGCTAATGTACTGATAATTTGCTCTAAAAACTACAGTAGTAACTAGTAGTACTGGTACATGCTCGTACTCAGACACACACACACACACACTAACTACTAGTACTACTACTTCTCACATGCTGGCCAGACGTCGTCGTTCTCCTTCCCGGCTTTGTCAGCGACACCCCACCATGCTTGGATCTCCACCGACCTCTCCGCAACAGCGCGTGTGTCCTTTTCTTTCTTGCGGCAGTGGGCCTCTCTTTTCTTGAGTGCTTTCTGACTTTTCCGCTCCCTCTGTGCGGCTTTGGCCGCCTCTTGCTCTACCGCCCATTTGGCCTTGGCATCTTCAAATTCCTCCCACATAGTTGTGAGGTCGCGAGCGGCGACAAACTCGGCACGGCGGGATGCCATTGCTTCCCTACCATTTTGTGTGCGGTCGTGGGCGGCGAGGAACTCGGCGCGGCAGGATGCCATCGCTGCCTTACCGGTTAGTATGCGGCGTGGTGGCATGAACGACGCTTAGTGAGAGCTCTGGGGTGGAGTGGCTAGACAACTGTATAGTGCATTGGTTTGTCAAGAGCTCAAGGACAGAAGACGAAGCAAATTTGGATTCCCCTTCAATCCTGGTCATTTATTACCGAGTAAAATGCATTGGTGGTCATCGAACTTGTCTTGATAGCTCACTTTGATCATTGTATACGAGATATGGTGATTATATGGTCACTGGCTCAGCTTATAGCTCCGTATTTGTCTGGTTGACCAGTCAAACAGTCCGCATGCGCCTCATCAGCTTGTGTTCTTTATCTATCTACGCGGGCCTACTTGTCAATGGAGAAAGAAATATTGTAAAAACCAAAATTATGCTAGAGTCCAGACCGCTTCCAGAGCCCGCTCTCACTGCCCTGGCCCCTCAAGACGCCAGCTGCCCGCCGCATGCATGCATAGCAAGTAGTACTCCTTATGTGGAGGAGAGAGAGGCATTGACAAAGTCAAGGAGTGGGGTCTGCAAGAGCCAGTCTCTACACGTGCTCCTAGGTATAAAAAATAATTCTAAAAAAGGCATAAAAACAATTGTGTCTTAAAAAAGAAACGTAAAAAACATTTGAGAGGAAATAGATAGAGAGAAAGTGAGAAAAAGTTGTAACCTGGGCATT
Organism: Triticum aestivum; assembly: GCF_018294505.1. Taxonomy (NCBI): domain Eukaryota; kingdom Viridiplantae; phylum Streptophyta; class Magnoliopsida; order Poales; family Poaceae; genus Triticum; species Triticum aestivum. The sequence continues at coordinate 430,123,237 of NC_057812.1, forward strand.
ACATGAGGAAGGAGGGAGTGGTGCACATGCCAAGTTCACTAGGCTGCCGTGTTTCACACTCCTCCGTCGTAACAGTGGAGACAATAGCTTTCACAAAAATAAACAATGAATACTCGTTGCTCGTCCTCTATATCGGAAAGAATACTTTCATTCGCCGACATGTGGGACGTCGACCATCCTGGTCCACCTGCCATGCACAAAATTATCCTGGTCTACCCCGGTCGTATCGCAGGCCCAACCTTTCCCACTGTAAGTTGTTCGGACAAAGGAACCATCATGACTTCGTTGAATTCCGCTTCTTCAAGAAAACTTACTGTACCCGCAATACTGCTACCACACGCGAAGACTGGACGGCATTGTACCACGTCATATGACTGAAACCCACTAGGCCAAACTAGCCCGCCTAGGTCATCTATTTTGGAACGGAGGGAGTACGTCTCTGCATTGCTATGATTTTGCGTTGCACGTCATATCATTGAAACCCACTAGGCCAAACTAGCCCGCCTAGGTCATCGATCGCTAAGCCTACAATTTTAGGAGCTAGGGCTATTGGTCGATCAATGAGGGATAAGTATAAGCGTACCACGAGCTCATCAGCCCCAATGTTTCTCTTTGGTGAGTGTTTTGCAAGTACTATAGCTCGCACAGTAGCTAGCCTACTAACACCAAGAATCATCAAACAAGCCCTGCTGATATGATAAACAGTTCAAACTTACATCTAATCATGCCATATATTACATCAAAAGCTGGTGAGGATACATCTGTTTCCATAACTCGGAGAGGGTTCGCATGATTCATCGCATGATTCACTATCAAACAAAAGTAGCAAGATCTGCCCACACAAGACAGTGCACTAGCCCTAAGATGGTTTGATAACACGCATCGTTCTGGTAATTAAACACAGGGCAATGCAAACTACCCTGAAGGATTAGCGCGACGAACTATTTCTTGTCATCGATCTCTCGGGCAATGACCACAACACGTACAGCGGCATGGGAATCGATTTCTGGGGCGATGTCCGCGGGACTGACCACGACATCGGAATCGATCTCTGGGGCGATGTCCACAGGATGGACAGCGGCATCGGAATCGATCTCCGGGGCGATGCCAACAGGACGGGCCACGACATCGGAATCATCAAGGACGTCCACCGACACCTGCACAACCCTAACATATTAGCAAGAACATTGCAAATAATCAAAAACCACAACTATGGTAATAAGCCATCATTTTTTACCTTGTGCAGCTCACCGGGGGATCTCATCCCTCCGGGGGCCATCTCCTCGTCCTCGATGGGGGCCATCACCTTGCCAGGGGAATACTGCTTCTCAACGGCGACTATCTCCTTAAACTTGGTCTTGAGCCTCACATAGGTGGCAATCATAGTTCCTGGGGTAGGCACGGTGGGGCCCTTGCTGTTCTTCCAACTTTCTTTGAGGAGTTCGTCTGCCAACGTCCTCAAATCTTGGGCCAGTGCTTGTTTCTTGGAGTTCTTCGTCTCCATGGGTTGGCCCGCCAACATGGTCAACTCGTTGGTCGGTGCTTGCTTCCTGGAGATCGCTGTCTCCAGTGGGTTGTCCGTCGGCAACTCTTTGCCTAGTGCTCCAGGATCCATCAATGAACTGACAAACAAAAAGCAATCAAAAGGAAACCACAATTGCAATGAAAACGGGAAAAGAATAGGATGTGAGAATCGGTAGGTGCTTCACAAAAAGAAGATTCTTGGAATGAAAATATAGCAGCATAACTGATCTGCCCACCTTTCCTTTGTCGGTACAGAAGAAAAATGGCAGAAGTGAGTAGCCTGGAGTGAGGTTTTCTTCAAGAAAGGGAAGAAAGGGCTTGAACGAGCGTTCCAGTGAAATGATGGTTGCTTCGTCCAGTCCAACTTGGAGGCCACCTTACCACTGCTGGTAAAGGTGCGGGTTTTGTGATATGACGGGTCATGACGGCCACACAGGGGTGACAGGTGAGTCTCGTCTGTAGCACCTCGCTGTGATTTGGTGGATGGCATGCGGGCCCGGATGCTTTGAAATGTCTCGCATGTAGATAGAGCGGCTAGTCATATAGGAGTGCTCAATATTGTGCACCGCGACCAAGGCGGAGAGGAAAACGAGATAACTACGTAATTAATGCATGAGTTTAATTAGGGTAGTTTTCTAAAGTACGAGATACATTCCTCTAATCGCAAAATGCCTTGGTTCATGAGATTTGAGATTTGAGCCCTATAAACCAGAAGGGAGGGAGTACTACACACGGTGTAGTCTAGTCACTTGTTGAAATCTCTAGAAAGGCAAATACTCCTTTCCGGTTTACAGGGCTATACTACTCCCTCCGTCTAGGTGTGTAAGTCATCTTACGAAAACCAAATAGTCCCAAAACACTTAGGCGCGGTGCATTAACTTCTACCTTGTTTCTTGTTTCTTGACATATCAACCAATAAGAGATGAGAGGTGTGCATGCTTTTAATGACTTGCAATGGCTAGTTCATTGCATGCAATGCTATTAATTAGCAAATAAACATTGCTGACCCCAGGAGGAAACGGTGCTAAGTGTGTGGACCTATATAGAATGAGTATCAACCAATGGATAATGGAGTTTAATTGTTAAACAATAGTAATTTTGTCTCATGCAAGAGCTTGGCTAGTACTCCAAGGAACCGCACCACGCGAGCGTTCGCAACTGCCACATTCGGGTTGCGCCTTGCTCTTTGCCGCTTCGAGAAGACGAACAATAAAGATGTTACTACTACTTCTACAGTATCGAATCCACTGCTGCATGTCCGTCCACCTCGTGCGGGAGGGATAGCGAAAGCTTCAACTTATTGCTCCTGCCTTTGCGTCTATGACAGGTGGGCCCAACAGGTGGTTGGCCCTCCTGTCATGCAGCCAAAGGCAGGTGTAGTTAAGGCACCGGAGCTCAGTCCGCGAGGGAGAGGTCGTTGTAGTAATCAAATTTCTCGGTCTTGTACGAGTTGACGAAGATAGGGGTTGCTTGCTTGCTAGGGTTGCTCACTACGTATATATAGGCCGGAGCCTCCGCGCTTGCTTGCTAGGGTTGCTCTATTCACACACTCTCATCCTCTCCAGATTTAAACAAGATAGGGGTAGTAACACTGTCTTTCTCCCTTCAAAAAACACTGGCTTTCTATCCTCACCACTGGTTACAGATCCGGACATATCCCCCTCCGCCGGTGAAGGGGACCGCTGGTTACAGATCCGGACGTATCCCCCTCCGCCAATGAAGGGGAGGAGGGGCAGCGTTTAGGCCATCGTCGACAGCGAGGGAGGAGACCCACTATCGGCCGCACCGTTATCTCTGTCCGAGCGCCGGCGCGGGAGGTCCTCCGATCCCTTCGTCGTTGCCTGTGGGCGGATCCGGCCTCTCGCCGCCCACCTATCCACATCCCGACGACCTTCAGGTATATCTTCGTTCGAAACCGCCTTAGCTCTACTTCCCCAGCTCGCTACGTCGCTGCATGTGCATCATTTTCTACCTCTTAGCCCCTCTTGATCGGATGGTCCAACGTCACATATTTTTTCTATTGTTAGAGGTAACGCTACTACATGGAGTCGAATCTTGTACTCCCTCCGTCCGAAAATACTTGTCATTGAAATGGATGTATCTAGATGTATTTTAGTTCTAGACACATCCATTTTGATGAGAAGTAACTCCGGACGGAAGGAGTACTTGGTTCAAACAAGAAATAAAGTGGGGGTGGGGGAATTTAGTATGTACATCGGACTTGGTACAAATAGGAAGGAAAGGGGGTGAAAGTAGTACAAACTGGTCATCCAACTGGTCCCTTGGTCGAAAAGGGAAATATAGGGGTAACGTTGTACACAGTGGTATGACCAGGACTAGATTTGCTATCCACACATAGGAGTAGGTGGCTAGAGTGAACAAAAATGGGACCAACCAAGATATGTTTCTTGGATGTTTGTTTCTCAGGGCAACAAACTATGAATCACCACTTTATGCCCCTGTTTACGTACATGGTGCTGGACTGCTGGTGCACCCACTGTCCCATGCCCTTATACCAAATATTTAGGCTCCGATCAGAATAAAGGGGCAGAAAACATAGGTGTTGATGAAAATAGAGGAATTGGAAAGGAATGTAGGTATAAATCTATGGAACAGCGAACCGGAGGAAACTCTCAAGAGAATGTGTTCGGATGGACTACAAAATGTACAGATTTGTTTTTTAGAGTAGCATGCTTGGCAGTATGAGATGTTATTTGTTTATTCAGCTGCACAGTTACTACTCTTGTTCTCACCTCACGTACCACACATAGGTTGATTTTTTTATTCCAGCAACATAGCACAGCAACCTGTCTAACGCATGGCAGCGAGTGCCTGCCTCGGGCTTCCGCCCAAAAAATGAGCAACGCGTGGATGTTTCTAATCCTATGGAATCAGTACTACCAGACCAGCTTTCCTATGAAACACTATTCACCTTTCCCGTGTTCCGAACGGTTGGAAGGGAAAGAATACCGTAGGAATTGTGTTCCTATGAAAATCCTGCACCAAACCTGTGAACCAAACGCAACCTTAGTTGTTCTTAATCTAATGTCCCTGGTAAAAATGAAGCCATGCCACTGTTATAAGCCATGACAAGTTTAGCCAAATGTTTTTGCTTGTAATTGTTTGAGACTCTGATTGTTTCCTCTGTGCCTTTTTGTGCAAACAGGGATATCCAATTCACCTGGTTGATGTTGTGACCTTTTGGTGCACTGCACAAAACTCTTCTTAAAAGAAGTGACTTTTGTGTTGTTTAAATGGAATGTCAGAATGGAAAAGATGGTTCATTTTGGTGGAATTGCACAAAGGGAGATCTGTGTTCCAATCCTCATCATCCATATTGGCGCCATAACCTTCCTTTAGGTAAGAATGATATTTAATGCATGTGTTCATCTCTATTTTCCGACTGCCATGAGAAAATAATGCTATTTTTTTACTAGTACAGTTGTACTTCCTCACTGACAAAACCAATTCTGAATTAGAAGGCCAATCATGTACTTGGTTTCACCAACTGGTGAGGAGAAAGAGAAACAGAGCATGAAGAGGAGGAAGAAGAAGAAGAATAAACAGTGCCAAGGCGATCTTGCTGAAGCCAGAGACCTCAGTCGAGGCCATTCAAGGGCTCCGGCAATGACTACCTTACATGTGAGACGATCCTCCAGGGAGCCCTTCCACTTCTGATGGATCACTTAATTAATTAGGAGTACTTAAGTACCACTAATTTATTACTGCCTAATTTTCCTGTTAGAGTTAAACAAATCTTTAGTAGGACCCTATGCTGAATCATGTACGTGTGTATGTTTGTCTATGGAGGTGAATCATGTGGCGGAGCAGGGAGGGAATATTATTACTGTCATGACATAATAGTGCTATTGTTTTGCATGTCAATTTATTGCCATTGGTTCAATGAGGCAATGTTTTGCGTATTGTCCATCATGAATTTGATGCTACTGGTTGAGTAATATGCTAATGTCTTCCTATCCTTTCTCACTAAGCTAATGAAGATTTCACCTTATTCCTACTTGTGCAAACAGGGATCATGTTGTGCCAATCATACATTAAATGGAACTACACAAGACAATACAGTGAACTATATCCCAGCCAGTGCTTTAACTCTGCTGGAAATTCTTGATAATCTTTCGATATAATCTCAGCACTGGTAAACAAGAGTGATTTCAACCATACATTTGAAGTGCACAAAAATATATACTATTGTGTGATTCCAGTGAGTGCTTTATCATCTCTTATGGGACTACATGAATAAGCTTTTTTTTCTCGGGTTGGTACGGTCCTAAGGCCTTCATCCATATTAGTTTGTTGTCATCTCTATTTGTATCGTGCTACTGTCATGAGAAACTCCTTTATCTTTGCACATTAAAGTTTTGCAATCTATGATAAATGGCAATGCTTTGTGTGTTGAGTTGAGCTAATTGGCACTGATTAAATAAACTAATACCTCTCTTTAAGCAAGACTACTATGTTGCTAACTTTACCCATTAAGATAATGAGGGTGCTTCTATTTGTTAGTGTATGTTTCATAAACTAGTCCCACTATTAACGTAATCTCACTCTCTCAATATATGTGCCAACACGGATGCTCGATTTTGGTGGAACTGCACAAAAACTTTGGGTGCTTCATTGCCTCGACAGCTTCCGTCCTTTCCTGTCAGTCGCTAAACTCCGCATGCTTTCTTCCTTTGCTGTCAGTCGCTTGGCTTATCTCGGCTTCCAGTCAAAGGAAATAGTAATTGATATGCTACCTCACACAGGTTGGTACTGGTGTTTATCCTGATTATTGTGCCTGTCATATGTATTGGTAATTTGGTATTGTGCTACTGTTTTCCAATTTCGTAAAGGAGTAATTTGGAGCCTGAACTCGCAGGCAAATCATTACATCGGGTGATTTCAGTAGAACTGCACAAAATGATCAGATGGACAGGTACTTATGCTGCTGCTATGTACTCCAAAGTTCACTCAGACAAGCATCGATGTTGACAAGAAGTGCCTATATTCATTCGAGTATCAACCGGCGTTAACCAATTGTCAAAATCCAAGTCTGAGGAGAGTGAACGCCAAAAATATTGCTTGGTGCATAGCCCAGAAAAACACAGTCCAATCTTTGGTCCCAACTTGTGCCTTTTGGTTATCGGCACATATGGTAGAGAACTATATGGCATGGAGTCTAAAGATTCCAGACAAGTTGGTTGACGCGTATATTCATCTAGCACTTAATCAGTCTGCACGCCAAGGATGATCCATTTCAGTTGAACTGCACAAAAAATTTGGGTGGTTCATTTTCTCAACCGCCTCCTTTCTCGACTTCAATGTAGAATTTTGGCGAGATACAGGACCAAGATGAGCCAGTAAACTGGTTGGATGAAAGTAGTGGCCAGGTTGCTCAAACCTCCCTCGGCACGAGGCCACTATTTGAGGATAAACCTACAAGCAAAGTTTAGATTGTCTGTGCTGCCTCTTATGTACTCGAAAGTTTACTCGTACAAGAACTAATTTTAGCAAGAAGTACCTCTGATTGAACACCATTTACCAGTCTGTACCCTAGGTAATTAAAGTTCGTCCATGGATCATATTGGCTGTGATCTCAATCATTTGGATGCATAAACATACTGAACATGTGTATATCTAAATCTTTTTTTTAAATTATGTATGAATATTGTCGTGTGATCTATCAATCATTTGGATGCATAGATATGTTGAGCTTGTGTATATATGTATCTTTTGAGTTGTTGATTGTGAATGTTGGCTATGGATATGAACGTGTCCTGTGAACCTGAGTTTGATATGAATGTTTACCTTTTCTGTTGTATTTGTGTGTGAACTTGTTAGTATGCCTACTGTGGGGTATAAAACGCAGGTCTCTTATAAAAGTAATGTTGTGTCCAATTTATGTCTTCCCTTCTAACCACATTATATATATTTATATTATTACTATTATCGTATATTTTATAGAGACTTATATATACATTATAAAAACATCCCAACTTATAAAAGTAAATGTTTAACAGAAGTTGGCAAGGAAAATCCTGGTTGTTTTTGACTCACAGGCAAGGAAAATCCTGGTGATTGCGTACAAAAGCTTGCGAAGATTTTAAGGACCAATTTAATAATAACGCGCTCATTTTTATTTTGAGCAATAACTCGCTAATTTCTTAATTATATATATATATAATGTGCCTCTCCGGTTTATTCTTTGATATTAATTTCTCCTTCTAACATAACATTATACTCCCTCCGTCCGAAAATACTTGTCATCAAAATGGACAAAAAGGGATGTATCTAAAACTAAAATATATCTAGATACATCCCTTTTATCCATTTTGATAACAAGTATTTCCGGACGAAGGGAGTATATATAACGAGCCCACCTAATACGTGTATTTCAAGGAAGTGCAAATGGGCTGGGATTTCTTAGAAAATATAAATGGGCCCGATTGACGCGAAATTATTTGTTCACCCAGCCCAGCAAATGGATTGTACATTCTAGAAAACATGGGTTAAATATATGCCACATTTTTGCAGGCTGACATGTGGGCCAATAGGTCGAAGCCTACGCAGGACGTTGTCAACTTGGTCAACAAATGATTGTGTCATCCACAGCCATTGGATTTATATCCAACGGCCGGCATGCACCTTCAATCTCTCGTCTTCTTCCTCCAGCGTCGTCGGGACTACCTGGTCCGGCCTCCAGCGGCTAGCGGCTCTGCTTAGCACGCATCGCTGCGAAGCGCTACCCCACCGTCGGCCAGGCTATCCCTCCACCCCTCGACACCTCCTGTTATTCTCCACAGACTACAGCCCCACGCCGCAACAGAACCAGTTATAACCCTTCTCCTCCTCTCAATCTACGACTCCACTAACGCGTTTTCCCATCTCCGTGTCGTTCCCGTCCGGGGCCTCGCCGTTGTCCACCGCCTCACTGCGTTCGGTGCGGCGTGGTCAACAAACGAGAGTCATCGGAAGAGGACTTTACATGGAGAGCCTGACGGCTGGGACCCACGAGGTCCATGGTCGCATGCAAGGAAAGTTCCTCCTTATTAAGCTGGAAAAAATGTTCCTCCACCTGACAGCTGGGACCCACCGGCTGTATCTTCGCACGGAAGGAAGTGCCTCCTTGTTTTGCGAAAAAAATTATTCATCCCGTTGACAGCTGGGACCCGTCAGATTTGGTGACTGGCTTGTGGGCCTACTAAGCGGACATGTACACACGGCTTTGTCAACTTATTCTACAAATGATTCTAGCAGCTAGACCGTTGGATGTTAATCCAATAGCCGTGCTCCTTCTTCAACCTCTGTTCTTGCTCCTGTCTCCCGTGGGCGGCACCGCGACTGTGCTGCCGCGCACCCGAACCAGTGAAGTTTCCCACTCCTCTCCATCTGCGACTCCACTGCATCTTAATAAATAGTAATTCTTTGGTTTTAGCCTAGTTTTCCGTAGATTAACCGGGCAATTCTCTTCTTCTTAATTAATCGACGAGGCAATTCTTTTGCCTCCGTTTAGAAAAAAATAGTAACATCTAACTGAGCCAGTTAGTTAGATGCGTACACTTGGTGTAGTAGGATCTTTATTTAGTTTGATGCATACACTTGTTCTTTTTTGGTAGCCCTTTTGTAATGATGGTTGATGTTTGGTTTGGAAGAGAGAGCTGCGTCTTCACTCTTCTGGCCTGCTTACTGCTTCTGTTGCACCCGCAGCCCTGGTTGCTGCTGCTGCTGTTTTCAATGTATAATCAGTAGTATATTTCGTCTGTTGGTTGAATAAATGTGTTGTTAGAACGACAAACACAATGTTTTGGAAGTCATTGCACGGTTCTATCCTTTAGTGCCCCGTACCGTACGTAGCGCATACTATTTATCGTACGGAACACATTTTTTTTGAAACTCGGAACACATTTTCCACTTGTTGATAACATGCAGCCCACTGATGAAGGCCCAATAGAGAAGCTCATAATTAACTGGAAGGGAGGCTCTCACATGAATCCGGCCCAGGTACATGCTCATGGTCCCCTAAACATAAATAAGTAAATAAATAAATAAAGCTAAATGCTCATGCACCAGTTCTTTGGGAAAATAGGTAGCCCATTATTTCTTTTTGAAGAATACCCAAGCTAGGCCTATTTGTTTTCTCCGAATTACTGGGCTGCAAATCTTCCAAGACAAGGAGGGATGCATTCCGGCCTGGCTTAAGAGTATGGTCAATGTCTGTTAAAAGTAATATCAAAAGGGGTTGAAAATTCCAAAAAAATTATAGCAAATGGGATATAAGTTTCTTTTTTTGTTTTTGTTCTTCAGTGATATCTTATACGTATTTCATTGGATTTAACATGACATAGTACTAATTTATTTTTAAATTTGTTTTAGTATGGCTATTAATTTTTGGATTAAGAATATTTCGTTCCCCAGCAAAAATTTGCGAATTTTCAAAATGTCCCACATATTTAGTTAATTTTTTGACCCTGGTACTGACCAGAAAATGGCCATCAATTCTAAAAATAGAAAACGGGCTGCAATAAATTCCATATGAATTAGAAAATGAGTAAAAATAATAAAAATAATAGTAAATGGGTTGTACACGCCACAGATTTCGAGGTTGACTTGTTTACGCAAGGCTTTGTCAGTGAACACACGATTCTAGCAGCAGTTAGTGTTGGATGTCCATCCAACGGCCGACGTGCTTCTTCAATATCCGATCTTCCTGCTCTAGCCGCCTAAACTAGCACCGGCGGGACTGCCTGCTCCCTCCTCTTGTGGCCCGCTGTGATGCCACCCAGGCTTCCCTGGCCTACCCTACTCCCTCCGCTGGCCTGGCCGCACGCAATCAACTGCCTCCTTATTACGCGAAAAAATGATTCCTCCCACTGACATCTGGGGTGCACCGGTTGGGAGGCTGACCTGTGGGCCTACTAAGTTGACGCGTACGCATGGCTTGTCAACTTAGTCAACAAACGATTCTAGCAGCAGTAACCATTGGATTTGAATCGAACGGTCCTGCTCCTTCTTCAATCGCTGCTCTTCTTGCACCAGCCGCCCAAACCAGCGCCGGGGAGACCACCTGCTCCTGCCTCCAGTGGCCAGCTGTGCTGCCGATGAGGCCTCATCGCCCCCTACTACTCCCACTGCTAGCCAGGCCCTGCGGCGACGGCAGCCTCACACCGCAGCCAAACCAGTGAACCCTCATACTCCTCTCCGCGTGGGCATCCACTACCGCGTCGTCCCCTTCCTAGGCCTCGCCGTCGTCCACCGCCTTGGTGCTATCAGTGCGGCGTGGTCAACGACATTCCATCGGAAGAGTACTGTACGTGGAGAGGCTGACAGCTGGGTCCACAGCCACAGCCCAATTTTTTTGTGATTTGCCAAGTAAGTCGCTTTGTCAGGCCTGTTGGGCTGCAAATCTTTCAAGACGAGGAGAGCTTTCATTCTGCTGGCTGAGAAAATGGCCCATCAGTAATGAGAAATGGGTTGTACATTTTTTAAACACATCAAACCGGCAATTAGTTTCAAATATCTTTTTCTCATTTCGAGATTTGAAATTACATTAATTTTTATGCATGGAGAATTTGTTGGATTTTATATTGATATACTTTTATTTTTAAAATCAGTTTGAATGTGAGTCGAAATTTCGGGATTAAAAACAGTTCAGACCACACCGAAATATGCAAAATTTCGTATATTTTTTTAACAGTGGCCACAATATGGGCTGTAATGCTAACAAAAAGAATATGGGCTCCAAAAAAACCTTAATAATTAGCAAATGGGCGGTAAATTATTAGAAATAATGGCAGATGGGATGTATGCTGTTTTCCACAGATTTGAGGCTTTCCTAAAAAAAGGTTGACGCACAAGAAGTGACTGTTGGATGGCCGTCCAACGGCCGTCGTGCTTCTTCAATCTCTGCTCTTCCTGCTCCAGCCGCTCAAACAGGCGCCGGCGGGACTGCCTACTCCCTCCTCCCCGCGGCCGGCTCTGCTGCCGCGCAGGCCTCACTGCCACACCGTACTCCCATCGCTGGCCTAGCCATCCCTCTACTCACCCACACCTGTTGTTATTCTCCGGCAACGGCAGACGAACCAGTAAACCCTCATACAGTCGTACTCCACTCTGTGTGGGAAACAACTGTCGAGTCTTCCCTGCCTCCGTGTCGTTCCCTTCCTAGGCCTCGTCGTCGTCCACCGCCCTAGTGCTCCCAGCGTGGCCTGGTCAACATGGTCAACGACCGACATGCATCTGAAGTGGACTTTACGTTGAGAGGCCGACAGCTGGGTCCACAGCCGCACGCAAGGAAATGCCTCCTTATTACGCGCAAAATAATGATTCCTCCACCTGACATCAGGGACCCACCGAAAGGGCCTCTGTTTTTTGCAAAAAAAACATTAGCGCCGCTGACAGCTCGGACCCACCAGCTATATCTTCGCATGCAAGGAACTGCCTCCGTATTACGCATAAAAAAAATAAATACCCCCCTGTTAGCTAGGACCCAGTATAGTGGCAGGCTGACTTATGGGCCTACTAAGTTGACGGGGATGGAGGGCTTTGTCAACTTAGTCAATATGCACGATTCTAGCTCCAGTGACCGTACGATGTCCATCCAACGACCATAGTGCTTCTTCAACCTCTGGTCTTCTTGCTCCAGCCGCCCAAACCAGCGCCGGTCGTGCCTCGTGCTCCTGCCTCCCGTGGCCGGCTACGATGCGGCGGAGGCCTCACCGCCCCCTACTACTGCCACCGCTGGCCAGGCCATCCCTCTACTCACCCAGACCCCCTATTATTCTGCGGCGATGGCAGCCTCACACCGCAGCGAACCAGTGAACCCTCGTACTCCTCTACGCGTGGGCATCCACTGCCGCGTCTTCCCTGGCTCCGCGTCATCCCCTTCCTAGGCCTCTCCGTCGTCCACCGCTCTGGTGCTCTCGACGCGGCATGGTCAACGTGGTCAAGGAACGGCTTCCATCGGATGTGGACTGTACATGGAGAGGCTGACAGTTGGGTCCACGGCCGCAGCAAGGAAGTGCCTCCTTATTACGTGCAAAATAATTATTCCTCTACCTGACAGCGGGGACCCAGCGGACGGGCCACCGTATTTCGCCCCCCTGACAGCTGGGACCCACCAGCTACATCTTCGCACGCAAGGAAGTGCCTGACAGTCGGGACACACCTGGTCGAAGTGTACGTAGCGTTGTCATTCTGGTCGTGAACGCGTACGTACATATATACTGGTGGATGTAGAGGCGCGCACGTGTCGTATAGAGGCGGCCAGGGTGCAAGAAAGAAAATACGGCCACGTATGTGTACATATGGGCGGGGTCTCGAACGCCTACTCGCGCATACGTACGGCCAAGGCTCGTGTACATGGCTGGGTCGGAACGGACAAACAGCATTGTCGTTGTGTTCATGGGGAGGCAAGGAAATGCGTCGTGTTCATGGGAGGCAACGGAATGTGTCGTGTTCATGGGGAGGCAACGGAATGCATGGTCATGTTCATCGGGAGGGCTTGGACGGAACATGCGATGGAAACGAGGCCTGGCGTACCGCAAAATGGAGGAAACGACCTTGTGTTCGACCGGCCACGTTCGAAACAGGATCATGTTCATTGGGAGGGATCTGGCATACCGCAAAACGGAGGAAACGGACCTCCTACGATGGAACTGGGGGTCCTGTTGATCGGGAGGGGTGTGGCGTACCACAAAACGGACAAAACGGACTTGTGTTGGAGCGCTACGGTTGAAACGGGGGTCCTGTTCATCGGGAGGGGTGTGGCGCACCGCAAACGGGACTCCACAATATACTGTTCATCTCCACCGTCGACCCCCTCCAGCCTGCACGAGCTACTGTTCATCCACCGTCGACCTCCTCCAGCCTCCACCTGCGACTGTTCATCCACGGGCTCCTGTTCATCCAGCCTCCATCGTGCGCTACTCCACCGGCTACTGTTCAACCAGACCTCTCCACGGGCTCCTGTTCAACCACCCCTCCACAGGCTACTGTTCATCCTGCCCTCCACCGTCTACTGTTCATCCTGCCCTCCACGGGGTGGTCCTATTCTTCCAGCCCTCCACGGGGTCCTCTTTCATCCAGCCCCAACCGGCTCGATCAATCGGGGTCTTGTTCATCCAGAGGCAACACCACGGGGTCCTGTTCATCCACCCCCACCGGGAACTGTTCATCTACCCCCCTCCCCGCAACGCTCACTGTTCATCCAGAGGCAGCATCGATCGGCTTCAGTTAGCAGCAGTAGCGAAGGAATCGCTCGATCGGGTTCAGTTAATAGCCATCGATCGATCGCTCGGGTTCAGTAACGCGTAGCCTGCAGTGCAATCGCTCGGGTTCAGTTAGAGCCCAACGCCTCGCTCGGGTTTAGTTAGAGCCAATGCCTCGCACACACGCGCATACGTGTACGAGAGAAGCGCGCATCGCTCGGCCCCCGACCTCCCACCGTAACCGGGAACTCCCCGAAATTTTCCTCGCCCTCGCTTCTACCACGGTTTTTTCCGTCATGGACGGCCCAAAGAATGTCATGCAGCTGCATCTCCGGCCCGCCCAGGACAAAAAGCCCATTTTCTGTCATGATTTTTTGTCATAGAAGTAGGAGCCCACCACATCTATGATGATACTGGGTTTTGTCACAATTATCGTCATAGAAGTGTCATATGTATGACAGAAAAAATTTCGTTCGGCCCAAAATGTCACGGATGTGTCTTTTTTGTAGTGATAGTCATAGTCGTCGCGGCACCATCTTGAAAAAGAGTCGAAGTAGACTCGGCATCGTCAATGCCACAAAGAGGGATGGCGGTGGAGTTAAACTTGGGAGCACCGTCTTGGAGCTCGTCGGGCTTGGACATCTTGGTGGTTCTATCCTCATGCTCGTTCTCATGGAGCTTGGTTGTCGTGAAGTGAGCTTGCGGTCGAGAAGCTTTGGCCTTCATGAGTTCTTGTTTCGCCTTGAGAGCACCAATGTAGTAGTCGTCGAGGGACTTGTAGTTCTCGAGGAAGATCGTCTTGGAGATGTCGCTGTGCAATCCCATCATGACGTGGAACTTCATCGAAATGGGGTCATCCATGTCGGCTCATCGCAAGGCAATCTTCATCTCCTTGAAGTACTCGTCGATGGACTTGGATCCTTGGATGGTGTTCTCCAATTGGCGTTGAAGTTGTTCCGTGTAGGTTGGAGGCACGAACTCTCGCTGCAAAGCTCTCTTCGTCTTGGTCCAACTCATGTCGTAGGTCTCCTAAGGTGCGTGAAGCCACCATGTGGATGCGTAGTCGTGGAAGTTCCTTGTGGCGCACTTCACTTGATCTTCGGGAGGAACATGATGTAGCTTGAGGTAGTCGTCCATCAAACGCTCCCACTCGAGATACTCCTCGGGTTCTTGAGTCCCATAGAAAGGAATCACGTGGTCGATGTCGAGGTCGTAGTAGCTCGTGGAAGTCGTGGACTTGAGCTTGGGGAGATTCTCTTGAAGTGCTTGTGGGTGAATATGACGTATATCCGAAGGCAAAGATGCCTTGAAGTCGCTTGGCGAAGATGCCAAGGGAGACGGTGAAGTCGTTGAGCGGTTGTTGGTGTTGAGCTCTTGATCTTCACGTCCTTGTTGGTGATGGTGTCGATGCCGATGTGATTTTTCCGGAGATGGTAGCTCAGAGACATGTGCTCTTGAGCATCTTCTCGAAGATGAGGAAGATCGCTTGTAGGACTTGATGAGGGCTTTGATCTCCTCCATTTGAGCTTGCATCTTGGCGTCGTTGGAGTTGTTCGTGGGATCGAACTCGTCATTGTTGTTGTAGACCAAAGATGAAATGCCTTGCCTATCCATCACAAGACTCGAGTAGAGGTGAGTAGGAAATGAGATAAACAATACCAAGTTACCTTTTCCCAAAGTTGAGGATGTATCCCGTTTTAGTCCACGTGAGATGAAATAATGGTGGAATTGGTACCGGACTTGTTCACTCACACCTACAAACTAAAGCTTATGGAGTAGCTCGGTGAGGATAGTGGCACAAAAATTTAATGCAAAATGTTAGCAAGAGTCAATAATGTTGAAAGAGATTCACAAATTTGCAAGTGAGACAAGTAGACCAATAGCAATGAATGGCACACGGAAACACACACACGGATAGATAAATAGGATCGTGCAACCAATGATGATCACAAAATGTGGAATCCACGGAAAACGCTCGTGTTGCACAACTCAAGAGAGACGCTAGCACGATTGCTCAATAGGCGGATACGACACTTGTGCACAACCTATAAGATGCAAAATGTATGAACTTCTATCCCAAGTATGCTATATATGTATGATGTTCTGGTGGTATGATCCAAGATGATCGGATATGACAATGTTGTATGATGCTATGGCACTTGCTTACAAGCTTCTTTGCTCTTTCTCTTTTGCTTAAAAGCTTATTCTTTTTTTTGCATGGCCACTTTTGCACAATGCACAAACCAAGATAGCAATTATATATATGCGGGAACAAACTTGTGGCACAAAGGATGATATGATATCAACATGATACCGATATGGTATGGTATGTATGCAATGTATGGTGTAGATCACTAATGTGCACAAGTAACGTTGCCGGCAATACTCAAATGACTAGTCTCAATAGGAAAGTGACGCAAAATGGGCTAGGGGTTATCAATGCAATGGCAAGGGAATATACAATGAAGGGATACAACGATACCAAGATGATATGGAGGTTACCGTCCGTGTCGATGATGAGTGGCGGTGATCTTGATGGAGATACCAAGATGATGGAGAATCGTCCCTAAGTATCTGAAACACCTTAGGAAATGGAAAAACCGCGAACTCAAAATCTCAAACGTCAAATGTCAAATGGTGGTAACGGGATGCGGTGGTGGTTGCGAAAGCTCAAAGTGATTGCGGAAATGCAATGATGGGTTGTGGAGTATGCAATGCGGAAATGGAGGGTAAGGTGGTGGACTATACATGGTGTCGGAGTTGGAAGCACGGCCCCGAAGTAGCCGAAACACCTTAGGAGACACAACTCACAACACAAACAAAATTGAGTTAAGTTGTGGGGTGGAAGTGTATGGTGGATAAGCCTATGTGGTAATGGTGGTGGTGGTTGATGAAGAAGCAACCATCCCTAAGTAGCCTAGACACCTTAGGAGACTCAAATCACTCCTCAAGCAACCACTAATGCGAAGTGGAACAAAATTGGTTAGGTTGCGGAAGTCGGTGGTGGTGTAGCGGATGATGTGGTGGAAGCCCTAGGAAAATATGCCAAAATTTCAAAAATTTGATGAAGACAAAAGATGTTGGTTGTATTTTTTTGGGAAGGAGGATGACAATAGCTTTTCAACGAGCTAAAGAACGCTAAAATCGGAGTTCGGATGAATTAGTTATAGCCGAAACAAAAATCGGCCGAAGTTGATATCTATAGGTAGCGGACGTCCGGAAATGGACAGATGTCCGGTCACCGGACGTCCGGTCGGGACGGAAATCCGCTAATTCTGCTCGGATTAGGGGGTTCTGGTCGTCCAGTAAGGTCGGACGTCCGGTGGTTCCTGGGGCTCCGGACGTCCGGTAAAGTGACGGTCGTCCGGTGGGTCTGGGTCAACGCGAGATGCGAGTTTCGGGATGCGATTTTGGGCGGAATTTGGGGATTTTGGGGTAAAAAATGATGAGATTTCGTGGGTGGAAGATGGGGAAACTTGGGGAGATGCTAGATCCACTTGAAACCAAACAAATCTATGGATCAAATCCAACAAAACTTCATCAAACCAACAAATCACAAAAAAAAATTGGGGCTATTTTTGGTGGGGATTTTCGATATTGGGTAAGAACACAACAAAATTAGGCTAGAAAACAACAAGGGGAGGCTCTGAAATCATGATCAATGTGACTCATGATACCAAGACGATGTAGGGTGGAACCCTATGTGGCCCATCTTTCACGAAAAGAGCGGATCCCGCAAAGAACACGAAGAACACGAGGAAGAACGGAGAGAAAACACAAGGGCAAACACTCAAGAACAAGTCCAATCACACATCCACTAGACAATCAAACACACAAGATCCACAAGGTACATGAACAACAAAGGGAAAGATACAAGGTAAGGTTCATCTCCATGAGGAGGTGCTACCTCTTAAGCACTGCGTTGGAATTCCCCAAAGAGGAAGGGGTGATGCAGCAAAGTAGTGTAAGTATTTCCCTTAGTTTTTGAGAACCAAGGTATCAATCCAGTAGGAGGCTACGCTCGAGTCCCTCATACCTACACAAAAACAATAGCTCAACGCAACCAACGCGCTTAGGGGTTGTCAATCCCTTCATAGTCACTTACGAAAGTGAGATCTGATAGAGATGATAGATAATATTTTTTTTGGTATTGTTGGTATAGAGATGCAAAGTAAATAAAGTAAAGGCAAAGTAAAAGCAAAGCAATAGTAAAGTGATGGAGATTGATATGATGAGAAAGAGACCCGGGGGCCATAGGTTTCACTAGTGGCTTCTCTCAAGAGCATAAGTATTCTACGGTGGGTGAACAAATTACTGTTGAGCAATTGACAGAATTAAGTATAGTTATGAGAATATCTAGGTATGATCATGTATATAGGCATCACGTCCGAGACAAGTAGAGCGAAACGATTCTGCATCTACTACTATTACTCCACTCATCGACCGCTATCCAGCATGCATCTAGAGTATTAAGTTAAAAACAGAGTAACGCCTTAAGCAAGATGACATGATGTAGATGGATAGTTTCATGCAATATGATAAAAAAAACATCTTGTTATCCTCGATGGCAACAATACAATACGTGCCTTGCTGCCCCTTCTGTCACTGGGAAAGGACACCGCAAGATTGAAACCAAAGCTAAGCACTTCTCCCATGGCAAGAACAACCAATCTAGTAGGCCAAACCAAACTGATAATTCAAAGAGACATGCAAAGATAACCAATCATACATAAAAGAATTCAGAGAAGATTCAAATATTATTCATAGATAGACTTGATCATAAACCCACAATTCATTGTTCTCAACAAACACACCGCAAAAAGAAGATTACATCGAATAGATCTCCACGAGAGAGGGGGAGAACATTGTATTGAGATCCAAAAAGAGAGAAGAAGCCATCTAGCTA
This sequence comes from Triticum aestivum, assembly GCF_018294505.1. NCBI lineage: Eukaryota > Viridiplantae > Streptophyta > Magnoliopsida > Poales > Poaceae > Triticum > Triticum aestivum. The sequence continues at coordinate 430,141,873 of NC_057812.1, forward strand.
CTAGCTATGGACCCGTAGGTCTGAAGTAAACTACTCACACTTCATCGGAGGGGCTTGGATGATGATGTAGAAGCCCTCCGTGATCGATGCCTCCTTCGGTGGAGCTCCGGAACAGGCCCCAAGATGGGATCTCGTGGATATAGAAAGTTACGGCAATGGAATTAGGTTTTTGGCTCCGTCCCCGATCGTTTGGGGGTATGTGGATATATATAGGAGGAAGAAGTATGTTGGTGGAGTTTTGAGGGGCCCACGAGGCAGGGGGCGCGCCCCTACCTTCATGAGCACCTTGTGGCTTTCTTGATGGAGGGTCCAAGTCTGCTGGATCTTATCAGATGAGAAAATCACGTTTCCGAAGGTTTCATTCCATTTGGACTCCGTTTGATATTCCTTTTCTTCGAAACCCTAAAACAGGCAAAAAATAGCAATTCTGGGCTGGGCCTCCGGTTAATAGGTTAGTCCCAAAAATAATATAAAAGTAGAAAATAAAGCCTAATAATATCTAAAACAGTAGATAATATAGCATGGAGCAATCAAAAATTATAGATACGTTGGAGACGTATCAAGCATCCCCAAGCTTAATTCCTGCTTGTCCTCGAGTAGGTAAATGATAAAAACAGAATTTTTGATGCGGAGTGCTACTTGGCATAATTTCAATGTAAATCTTCTTAATTGTGGTATGAATATTCAGATTCGAAATATTCAAGACAAAAGTTCATATTGATATAAAAATAATAATACTTCAAGCATACTAACAAAGCAATTATGTCTTCTCAAAATATCATGGCCAAAGAAAGCTATCCCAACAAAATCATATAGTCTGGCAATGCTCTATCTTCACCACACAAAGTATTTAAATCATGCACAACCCCGATGATAAGCCAAGCAATTGTTTCATACTTTTGACATTTTCAAAACTTTTTCGATCTTCACGCAATACATGAGCGTGAGCCATGGATATAGCATTATAGGTGGAATAGAATGGTGGTTGTGGAGAAGACAAAAAGGGAGAAGATAGTCCCACATCAACTAGGCGTATCAATGGGCTATGGAGATGCCCATCAATAGATATCAATGTGAGTGAGTAGGGATTGCCATGCAACGGATGCACTAGAGCTATAAGTTTATGAAAGCTCAAAAGAAACTAAGTGGGTGTGCATCCAACTCGCTTGCTCACAAAGACCTAGGGCATTTTGAGGAAGCCCATCATTGGAATATACAAGCCAAGTTCTATAATGAAAAATTCCCACTAGTATATGAAAGTGACATAATGAGAGACTCTCTATCATGAAGATCATGGTGCTACTTTGAAGCACAAGTGTGGTAAAAAGATAGTAGCATTGTCCCTTCTCTCTTTTTCTCTCATTTTTTTATTTGGGTCTTTCTCCTTTTTTATGGCCTCTTTTTTTCGTCCGGAGTCTCATCCCGACTTGTGGGGGAATCATAGTCTCCATCATCCTTTCCTCACTGGGACAATGCTCTAATAATGATGATCATCACATTTTTATTTACTTACAACTCATGAATTACAACTCGATTCTTAGAAAAAAATATATGACTCTATATGAATGCCTCCGGCGGTGTACCGGGATGTGCAATGAATCAAGAGTGACATGTATGAAAGAATTATGAACGGTGGCTTTGCCACAAATACGATGTCAACTACATGATCATGCTAGCAATATGACAATGATGGAGTGTGTCGTAATGAACGGAATGGTGGAAAGTTGCATGGCAATATATCTCGGAATGGCTATGGAAATGCCATGATAGGTAGGTATGGTGGCTGTTTTGAGGAAGGTATTTGGTGGGTGTATGATACCGGCGAAAAGTGCGCGGTATTAGAGAGGCTAGCAATGGTGGAAGGAAGGAAAGTGTGTATAATCCATGAACTCAACATTAGTCATAAAGAACTCATATACTTATTGCAAAAATCTAGAAGTTATCAAAGCAAAGCATTACGCGCATGCTCCTAGGGGGATAGATTAGTAGGAAAAGACCATCACTCGTCCGCGACCGCCACTCATAAGAAAGACAATCAATAAATAAATCATGCTCCGACTTCATCACATAAAGGTTCACCATACGTGCATGCTACGGGAATCACAAACTTTAACACAAGAATTTATCAAATTCACAACTACTCAACTAGCATGACTCTAATATCACCATCCTCATATCTCAAAACAATTATCAAGCATCAATTTCTTCTTATTATTCAACACACTCATATGAAAGTTTTATTATTAATCTTGCATACCAAGCATATTAGGATTTTAAGCAAATTACCATGCTATTAAGACTCTCAAAATAATCTAAGTAAAGCATGAGAGATCAATAGTTTCTATAAAACAAATCCGCCACCGTGCTCTAAAAGATATAAGTGAAGCACTAGAGCAAAACTATAAAGCTCAAAAGATATAAGTGAAGTACATAGAGTATTCTATCAAATTACAAATCATGTATGGATATCTCAAAATGTGTGTACAGAAAGGATGATTGTGGTAAACTAATAAGCAAAGACTCAAATCATAAAAGACGCTCCAAGAAAAACACATATCATGCGGTAAATAAAAATATAGCTCCAAGTAAAGTTACCGATAGAAGTAGACGAAAGAGGGGATGCCTTCCGGGGCATCCCCAAGCTTTGGCTTTTAGGTGTCCTTAGATTATCTTGGGGGTGCCATGTGCATCCCCAATCTTAGGCTCTTTCCACTTCTTGTTCCATAATCCATCAAATCTTTACCCAAAACTTGAAAACTTCACAACACAAAATTTAAGGTAGAAAACTCGTGAGCTCCGTTAGCGAAAGAAAACAAAAGAACACTTCAAGGTACTGTAATGAAATCATTCTTTATTTATATGGGTGTTTAACCTACTGTATTCCAACTTCTCTATGGGTTATAAACTATTTTACTAGCCATAGTTTCATCAAAATAAGCAAACAACACACGAAAAACAGAATCTGTCAAAAACAGAACAGTCTGTAGTAATCTGTAACTACCGCAAGACCTGGAACCCCAAAAATTCTAAAATAAATTGCTGGACGTGAGGAATTTATCTATTAATCATCTTAAAAAATAATTAACTAAACAGAACTTTCCAAATAAAAATGACAGCAGTTCTCGTGAGCGCTAAAGTTTCTGTTTTTTACAGCAAGTTCAATCAAGACTTTCCCCAAGTCTTCCCAACGGTTCTACTTGGCACAAACACTAATTAAACACAAACACAACCAAAACAGAGGATAAATAATTTATTTATTACTAAACAGGAGCAAAAAGCAAGTAATAAAAATAAAATTGGGTTGCCTCCCAACAAGCGCTATCGTTTAATGCCCCTAGCTAGGCATAACAAGCAAGAATAGATCTAGGTGTTGCCATCTTTGGTAGGCAATCCATAAGTGGCTCTCATAATAGATTCATAAGATAATTTAATCTTCTTTCTAGGAAAGTGTTCCATGCCTTTCCTTAATGGAAATTGGAATCTAATATTTCCTTCCTTCATATCAATAATTGCACCAATCGTTCTAAGGAAAGGTATACCAAGAATAATAGGACATGAAGGATTGCAATCTATGTCAAGAACAATAAAATCTACGGGCACATAATTCCTATTAGCAACAATAAGAACATCATTAATTCTTCCCATAGGTTTCTTAATAGTGGAATCCGCAAGATGCAAGTTTAGAGAGCAATCATCAAAATCACGGAAATCTAGTAAATCACACAAAGTTTTGGGAATAGTAGAGACACTGGCACCCAAATCACACAAAGCATGAAACTCATAATTTTTAATTTTAATTTTCATAGTTGGTTCCCACTCATCATAAAGTTTTCTAGGGATAGGAACTTCCAATTCAAGTTTTTCTTCATAAGATTGCATCAAGGCATCAACGATATGTTTAGTAAACGCTTTATTTTGACTATAAGCGTGAGGAGATATTAGCACGGATTGCAATAAAGAAATACAATAAATAAAAGAGCAATTTTCATAGTTAAATTCGTTGAAATCCATAATAGTGGGTTTAGCAACATCTAGGGTTTTAATTTCTTCAATCCCACTTTTATCAAATTTAGCATCAAGATCAACAAATTCTGAATTCTTAGAACGCCGTCTAGGTAAAGGTGGATCATATTCAGTCCCATAATTATCAAGATTCATATTGCAAAACAAAGATTTAGTAGGGGACACATCAATAACTTTTAGATCTTCATCATTATTTTCATAGGAACTAGAAGAACACGCTTTTATAAAGGCATCTTTCTTAGCACGCATCCTAGCGGTTCTTTCTTTGCACTCGTCAATGGAAATTCCCATGGCTTTGAGAGACTCATTGATATCATGCTTAGGTGGAATAGATCTAAGTTTCAAAGAATCAACATCAAGAGCAATTCTATCAACGTTCCTAGCCAAATAATCAATCTTAAGTAATTTTTCTTCAATCATAGCATTAAAATTCTTTTGCAAAGAAATAAATTCTTTAATATTAGATTCAAAATCAGAGGGCATCTTATTATAATTTCCATAAGCATTATTGTAGGAATTACCATAATTATTAGAGGGATTACTAGGGTAAGGCCTAGGATTGAAATTTCCTCTATACGCGTTGTTACCAAAATTGTTCCTACCAACAAAATTCACATCCATAGGTTCATTATTATTCTAAATCAAAGTAGACAAGGGCACATCATTAGGATCAGAAGAAACACTCTTATTAGCAAATAATTTCATAAGTTCATCCATCTTTCCACTCAAAACATTAATTTCTTCTATCGCATGCACCTTTTTAGTAGATCTTTCAGTATGCCATTGAGAATAATTAACCATAATATTATCTAGGAGTTTAGTAGCTCCCTAAAGTGATTTCCATAAAAGTGCCTCCCGCGGCCGAATCTAAAAGATTTCTAGAAGCAAAATTCAAGTCGGCATAAAAAATTTGTATAATCATCCACAAATTCAAACCATGAGTAGGGCAATTATGTATCATTAATTTCATTCTCTCCCAAGCTTGTGCAACATGTTCATTATCAAGTTGTTTAAAATTCATAATATCATTTCTAAGAGAGATGGTCTTAGCGGGAGGAAAATACTTAGAGATAAAAGCATCTTTGCACTTGTTCCATGAATCAATAATATTTTTAGGCAAAGATGAAAACCAAGCTTTAGCACGATCTCTAAGCGAAAAAGGAAATAGCTTCAATTTAACAATATCATTATCGACATCTTTTTTATTTTGCATGTCACACAAATCAACGAAGCTATTAAGATGTGTGGCGGCATCTTCACTAGGAAGGCCGGAGAACAAATCTTTCATGACAAGATTCAACAAAGCAGTATTAATTTCACAAGATTCAGCATCTGTAAGAGGAGCAATCGGAGTGCTAAGGAAATCATTATTGTTGGTATTGGTGAAGTCACACAATTTAGTATTATCTTGAGCCATCACGACAAACAAGCAATCCAACACACGAGCAAACAAGAGCAAACGGGCAAAAGAGGCAAATAGAGAGGGAGGATAGAGAGAGAGAGGGCAAATAAAACGGCAAGGGTGAAGTGGGGGAGAGGAAAACGAGAGGCAAATGGCAAATAATGTAATGCGGGGGATAGGGATTGTGATGGGTACTTGGTATGTTGACTTTTGCGCAGACTCCCCGGCAATGTCGCCAGAAATGGATCGTTGTCGGGAGTCAAATCTTGACTTGCGCGAACCTCCCCAGCAACAGCGCCAGAAATTCTTCTTGCTACCTCTTGAGCACTGCGTTGGATTTCCCCGAAGAGGAAGGGATGATGCAGCAAAGTAGCGTAAGTATTTCCCTCAGTTTTTCAGAACCAAGGTATCAATCCAGTAGGAGGCTACGCTCGAGTCCCTCGTACCTACACAAAAACAATAGCTCAACGCAACCAACGCGCTTAGGGGTTGTCAATCCCTTCACGATCACTTACGAAAGTGAGATCAGATAGAGATGATAAATAATATTTTTTTGGTATTTTTGGTATAGAGATGCAAAGTAAATAAAGTAAAGGCAAAGTAAAAGCAAAGCAATAGTAAAGTGATGGAGATTGATATGATGAGAAAGAGACCCGGGGGCCATAGGTTTCACTAGTGGCTTCTCTCAAGAGCATAAGTATTCTACGGTGGGTGAACAAATTACTGTTGAGCAATTGACTGAATTGATCATAGTTATGAGAATATCTAGGTATGATCATGTATATAGGCATCACATCCGAGACAAGTAGACCGAAACGATTCTGCATCTACTACTATTACTCCACTCATCGACCTCTATCCAGCATGCATCTAGAGTATTAATTTAAAAATATAGTAACGCCTTAAGAAAGATGACATGATGTAGAGGGATTGTTTCATGCAATATGATAAAAAACCATCTTGTTATCCTCGATGGCAACAATACAATACGTGCCTTGCTGCCCCTTCTATCACTGGGAAAGGACACCGCAAGATTGAACCCAAAGCTAAGCACTTCTCCCATGGCAAGAACCACCAATCTAGTAGGCCAAACCAAACTGATAATTCGAAGAGACTTGAAAAGATAACCAATCATACATAAAAGAATTCAGAGAAGATTCAAATATTATTCATAGATAGACTTGATCATAAACCCACAATTCATCGGTCTCAACAAACACACCGCAAAAAGAAGATTACATCGAATAGATTTCCACGAGAGAGGGGGAGAACATTGTATTGAGATCCAAAAAGAGAGAAGAAGCCATCTAGCCACTAGCTATGGACCCGTAGGTCTGAAGTAAACTACTCACACTTCATTGGAGGGGCTTGGATGATGATGTAGAAGCCCTCTGTGATCGATGCCTCCTCCGACGGAGCTCCGAAACAGGCCCCAAGATGGGATCTCGTGGATACAGAAAGTTATGGCGGTGGAATTAGGTTTTTGGCTCCGTCCCCGATCATTTGGGGGTACGTGGATATATATAGGAGGAAGAAGTAAGTCGGTGGAGCTTCGAGGGGCCCACGAGGCAGGGGGCGCGCCCTAGGGGGGCGCCCCCTACCCTCGTGAGCACCTCGTGGCTTTCTTGACGGAGGGTCCAAGTCTCCTGGATCTTATCTGATGAGAAAATCACGTTTCCGAAGGTTTCATTCCATTTCGACTCCGTTTGATATTCCTTTTCTTCGAAACCCTAAAACAGGCAAAAAACAACAATTCTGGGCTAGGCCTCCGGTTAATAGGTTAGTCCCAAAAATAATATAAAAGTTGAAAATAAATCCCAACAATGTCTAAAACAGTAGATAATATAGCATCGAGCAATCAAAAAATATAGATACGTTGGAGACGTATCAGGAGGTCTTGATGGTAGAGTTCGTCCCAAATCCAAAGGAGATGGGGGCTTGAATCCTAGAAGGATCTTCCCACACGGGGGTCTTGAATCCAAGGTGGATCTTCTCCGAAGAGGGGCCGCTTTCTCTCTTGTGGAGTAGATCCTTAATGGATGAGCAAAGCTCTATCTCTAAATGAGCTACTACTTTGCTAACCCTAGAAAGGATGAGGGGAAGGTCTATTTATAGTCTAAGTGCAACTGGGGGGTGAAGTGAAGGGGTACATGGCCTCAGCCCGCAACTGGACACAGCCAGGGGTGGGACGTCCGGTGGGCGTCGGACGTCCGCTCGATCTGGCTCAGATGCTGGAGTGCCGGATCTCCGGAGGTGGTCGGTCGTCCGGTCGTCGGTCGTCCACTGGCGTCGGACGTCCGCTCATTTGGCTCGGGTGCGGGATCGCCGGTCGTCCGGTCCGGGTCGGTCGTCCGGTGGATCTTCAGGCGCCGGACGTCCGGTCCCGACCAGTCGTCCGGTGGCTGGAGCTTCTTCGACGGCTCTTCTTCTTGCGTCTTCGTTCCAGGCTTCCCTCACAGATGGTGTAGTTGTTCCTTGGCGCTTGCACTCCTCCTCGTTCTCCATAGTGGTTCCGACAATGCCTATGCATGCACACGAGTGGAGTGTCAAGTAGTATACCATCCTCGAAGGGGTCAAGTGAGCATGTGTAAAGGAGATGATTCACCTTTATGTATGTGAAGTAGATGTCGCACGTGTCACTTGACAAACGGACTCTTGACATGGTGATGTCCATAGGATGCTCCGCATCATCACCTAAGCAGCAAAAATTTGCAAAAAATAAAGAACTAGAACAAAAACTAATTGGACCATTGGACGAGTCACATACCGAAGAATAATCTCCCAAAGCAGTTGCTACCTCTTGAGCAATGCGTTGGTTTTCCCCAAAGAGGAAGGGATGATGCAACAAAGTAGCATAAGTATTTCCCTTAGTTTTTGAGAACCAAGGTATCAATCTAGTAGGAGGCTACGCGCAAGTCCCTCGTACTTGCACAAAACAAATAAATCCTCGCAACCAACGCGAATAGGGGTTGTCAATCCCTACACGGCCACTTACGAGAGTGAGATCTGATAGATATGATAAAGATAATATTTTTGGTATTTTTGTGATAAAGATGCAAAGTAAAATAAAGGCAAAGTAGAAAGCAAAGGAAATAACTAAGTAGTAGGAGATTAATATGATAAAGATAGACCCGGGGGCCATAGGTTTCACTAGTGGCTTCTCTCGAGAGCATAAGTATTCTACGGTGGGTGAACAAATTACTGTTGAGCAATTGACAGAATTGAGCATAGTTATGAGAATATCTAGGTATAATCATGTATATAGGCATCACGTCCGAGACAAGTAGACCGACTCCTGCCTGCATCTACTACTATTACTCCACCCATCGACCACTATCCAGCATGCATCTAGAGTATTAAGTTAAAAACAAAGTAACGCCTTAAGAAAGATGACATGATGTAGAGGGATAGACTCATGAAATATGATGAAAACCCCATCTTGTTATCCTCGATGGAAACAATACAATATGTGCCTTGCTGCCCCTACTATCACTGGGAAAGGACACCGCAAGATTGAACCCAAAGCTAAGCACTTCTCCCATTGCAAGAAAGATCAATCTAGTAGGCCAAACCAAACTGATAATTCGAAGCGACTTGCAAAGATAACCAATCATACATAAAAGAATTCAGAGAAGATTCAAATATTATTCATAGATAGACTTGATCATAAACCCACAATTCATCGGTCTCAACAGACACACCGCAAAAAGAAGATTACATCAAATAGTTCTCCACAAGAGAGGGGGAGAACATTGTATTGAGATCCAAAAAGAGAGAAGAAGCCATCTAGCTAATAACTATGGACCCGTAGGTCTGAGGTGAACCACTCACACTTCATCGGAGATGCTATGGTGTTGATGTAGAAGCCCTCCGTGATCGATGCCCTCTCTGGCGAAACTCCGGAACAGGCCCCAAGATGGGATCTCATGGATACAGAAAGTTGCGGCGGTGGAATTAGGTCTTTGGCTCCATATCTGATCGTTTGGGGGTACGTAGGTATATATAGGCGGAAGGAGTACGTCGGTGGAGCAACAGGGGGCCCACGAGGGTGGAGGGCGCACCTAGGGGGTAGGCGCGCCCCCCCTACCTCTCGGCCTCCTCTTTTGTGTCTTGACGTAGGGTCCAAGTCTCCTAGGTCTTGTTCGTTGAGAAAATTATGTTCCCGAAGGTTTCATTCCGTTTGGACTTCGCTTGATATTCCTTTTCTTCGAAACCCTAAAACAGGCAAAAAAATAGCAATTATGGGCTGGGCCTCCGGTTAATAGGTTAGTCCCAAAAATAATATAAAAGTGGATAATAAAGCCCAATAATGTCCAAAAAAGTAGATAATATAGCATGGAGCAATCAAAAATTATAGATATGTTGGAGACGCATCAAGCATCCCCAAGCTTAATTCCTGCTCGTCCTCGAGTAGGTAAATGATAAAAACAGAATTTTTGATGCGGAGTGCTACTTGGCATAATTTTAATGTAATTCTTCTTAATTGTGGTATGAATATTCAGATCCGAAAGATTCAAGACAAAAGTTCATATTGACATAAAAATAATAATACTTCAAGCATACTAACTAAGCAATTATGTCTTCTCAAAATAACATGGCCAAAGAAAGTTCATCCCTACAAAATCATATAGTTTAGTCATGTTTCATTTTCGTCACACGGGAATGTTCTCATCATGCACAACCCCGATGACAAGCCAAGCAATTGTTTCATACTTTGTAACCTCAAACCTATAAACTTTCACGCAATATATGAGCGCGAGCCATGGACATAGCACTATGGGTGGAATAGAATATAATGAGGGGGGTTATGTGGAGAAGACAAAAAGGAGAAAGTCTCACATCAATAAGGCTAATCAATGGGCTATGGAGATGCCCATCGGTTGATGTTAATGCAAGGAGTAGGGATTGCCATGTAACGAATGCACTAGAGCTATAAATGTATGAAAGCTCAACAAAAAAAACTAAGTGGGTATGCATCCAACTTGCTTGCTCACGAAGACCTAGGGCACTTGAGGAGGCCCATTGTTGGAATATACAAGCCAAGTTCTATAATGAAAATTCCCGCTAGTATATGAAAGTGACAAAACAAGAGACTCTCTATCATGAAGATTACGGTGCTACTTTGAATAACAAGTGTGAAAAAAAAAGGATAGTAGCATTGCCCTTTTTTTTATTTTTTTATTTGGCCATTTTTGGCCCTTCCTTTTTTTGGGACAATGCTCTATTAATGATGATCATCACACTTCTATTTATTTACAACTCAATAATTACAACTCGATACTAGAACAAAGTATGACTCTATATGAATGCCTCCGGCGGTGTACCGGGATATGCAATGGACCAAGAGTGACATGTATGAAAGAATTATGAACGGTGGCTTTGCCACAAATACTATGTCAACTACATGATTATGCTAAGCAATATGACAATGATGAATGTGTCATGATGAACGGAATGGTGGAAAGTTGCATGGCAATATATCTCGAAATGGCTATGGAAATGCCATAATAGGTAGGTATGGTGGCTGTTTTGAGGAAGATATAAGGAGGTTTATGTGTGAAAGAGCGTATCATATCACGGGGTTTACATGCACCGGTGAAGTTTGCGCCAACTCTCAATGTGAGAAAGGGCAATGCACGGTACCGAAGAGGCTAGCAAGGATGGAAGGGTGAGAGTGCGTATAATCCATGGACTCAACATTAGTCATAAAGAACTCACATACTTATTGCAAAAAATCTACAAGTTATCAAAAACCTCGGTACTACGCGCATGCTCCTAGGGGATAGATTAGTAGGACAAGACCATCGCTCGTCCCCGACCGCCACTCATAAGGAGGACAATCAAATAACACCTCATGTTTCAAATTTGTTACATAACGTTTACCATACGTGCATGCTACAAGACTTGCAAACTTCAACACAAGTATTTCTCAATTTCACAACTACTCAACTAGCACAACTTTGATATTATTACCTCCATATCTCAAAACAATCATCAAGCGTCAAACTTCTCTTAGTATTCAAAACACTCTTAATAAAATTTTAGTAACTTTGAATACCTAGCATATTAGGATTTTAAGAAAATTACCATGCTATTAAGACTCTAAAAATAATCTAAGTGAAACATGAGAGATCAATAGTTTCTATAAAACAAATCCACCACTGTGCTCTAAAAGATATAAGTGAAGTACTAGAGCAAAACTATATAACTCAAAAGATATAAGCGAAGCACATAGAGTATTCTAACAAATTCCAAATCATGTATGGCTCTCTCTCAAAAGGTTTGTACAGCAAGGATGATTGTGGTAAACTAAAAAATGAAGACTCAAATCATACAAGACGCTCCAAGCAAAACACATATCATGTGGCGAATAAAAATATAGCTCCAAGTAAAGTTACCGATAGAAGTAGACGAAAGAGGGGATGCCTTCCGGGGCATCCCCAAGCTTTGGATTTTAGGTGTCCTTAGATTATCTTGGGGGCGCCATGGGCATCCCCAAGCTTAGACTCTTGCAACTCCTTGTTCCATAATCCATCAAATCTTTACCCAAAACTTGAAAACTTCACAACACAAAACTTAAAGTAGAAAATCTCGTGAGCTCCGTTAGCGAAAGAAAATAAAAGACCACTTCAAGGTACTGTAATGAACTCATTCTTCATTTATATTGGTGTTATACCTACTGTATTCCAACTTCTCTATGGTTTATAAACTATTTTACTAGCCATAGATTCATCAAAATAAGCAAACAACACACGAAAAACAGAATCTGTCAAAAACAGAACAGTCTGTAGTAATATGTAGCTACCGCAAGATCTGGAACCCCAAAAATTATAAAATAAATTTCTGGACGTGAGGAATTTATATATTAATCATATGCAAAAAGAATCAACTAAATAGAACTTTCCAAATAAAAATGGAAGTAGTTCTCATGAGCGCTAAAGTTTCTGTTTTTACAGCAAGTGTAACAAGACTTTCCCCAAATCTTCCCAACGGTTCTACTTGTCACAAACACTAATTAAACACAAAAACACAACCAAAACAGAGGCTAGATAAATTATTTATTACTAAACAGGAGCAAAAATCAAGGAATTAAAATAAAATTGGGTTGCCTCCCAACAAGCGCTATCGTTTAACGCCCCTAGCTAGGCATAACAAGCAAGGATAGATCTAGGTATTGCCATAATAGTAAGATAGATTATTAAAACTCATCTCATATTCTCTATGTTCGGTGGCAAGTTTTCTTTGAGGCAAGCAAAATTAATCAAAATGGCTAAATTTAATGGGACAAAAATCCCCAAGATCAACCTTGGGAGGTATAGGTTCCTCCTTTGGTCCTTCATATTGCACAACCAATTCATCATTATAAGCATTCTTTTGACAGAACTTTGTGAGGCTATATTCAAGAGAATATCCTAGTTCATTATTTCGAATAGCCAAATCATCATTAAGTTTAGAGATTCTGTCAACTAAAACATTGGTCGGAACCCTTTTTCTAAGATTTTCATTGAAAGCAACATAGTCTAGAGATTGAAAACGCATTATTTCTTCTTGATCAAAGAGGATATCCTCTATGGGAGACGGAAAGCGTCCACCCTATAATGTGCAAAGATTTCTTTGGCCTATTTTATTATGAATCTAAACTCATGAGCCAAAAAGATAGTAGCGACACGCTTAACAGAAAAATGCTCAATATTAGAAAATTCCAGGAAAATCCTTTGTATGCAAGGATGCATGTGCATGAATTGTCTTTCAAGTTCAACTACAAGCATGGCAATAGTGTCCGCAAGTCTACTAGTTCTATGAAGGATAGAACTACCCATAGAAGGTAAAGCACCGGCACAAGTAAAGAAATCTTGAATAACTCCTTTTCCAATAATATTACCACTACCAACACGGAATTTTTTGTATGTAAGATGGGTGGTTCTTTAGCAGGAGCATCAGAATTTTTCATGATATTATTATTATCCATATCGACAATAATTTCCCCAATTTCAGACATAGAGGTAGAAGGTAAAGGACTAGCCATAACGACAAGCAAACGAACTAACACACAAGCAAACAAAAAGCAAGCAGGCAAAAAGAGGCAAATAGAGAAAGAGAGGGAGGATAGAGAGAGAGGGCGAATAAAACGGCAAGGGTGAAATGGGGGAGAGGAAAATGAGAGGCAAATGGCAGATAATGTAATACAGGAGATAAGGGTATGTGATGGGTACTTGGTATGTTGACTTTTGCATAGACCTCCCCGGCAAAGGTGCCAGAAATCCTTCTTGCTACCTCTTGAGCACTGCGTTGGTTTTCCCCGAAGAGGAAGGGATGATGCAGCAAAGTAGCGTAAGTATTTCCCTCAGTTTTTGAGAACCAACGTATCAATCCAGTAGGAGGCAAGGCGAGAGTCCCTCGTACCTGCAGAAAACAAATAAATCCTCGCAACCAACGCGAATAGGGGTTGTCAATCCCTACACGGCCACTTACGAGAGTGAGATCTGATAGATATGATAAAGATAATATTTTTGGTATTTTTGTGATAAAGATGCAAAGTAAAATAAAGGCAAAGTAGAAAGCAAAGGAAATAACAAAGTAGTAGGAGATTAATATGATAAAGATAGACCCCGGGGCCATAGGTTTCACTAGTGGCTTCTCTCGAGAGCATAAGTATTCTACGGTGGGTGAACAAATTACTGTTGAGCAATTGACAGAATTGAGCATAGTTATGAGAATATCTAGGTATGATCATGTATATCGGCATCACGTCCGAAACAAGTAGACCGACTCCTGCCTGCATCTACTACTATTACTCCACTCATCGACTGCTATCCAGCATGCATCTAGAGTATTAAGTTAAAAACAGAGTAATGCCTTAAGCAAGATGACATGATGTAGAGGGATAGATTCATGCAATATGATGAAAACCCCATCTTGTTATCCTCGATGGCAACAATACAATACGTGCCTTGCTGCCCCTTCTATCACTGGGAAAGGACACCGCAAGATTGAACCCAAATCTAGGAACTTCTCCCATTGCAAGAAAGATCAATCTAGTTGGCCAAACCAAACTGATAATTCGAAGAGACTTGCAAAGATAACCAATCCTACATAAAAGAATTTAGAGAAGATTCAAATATTATTCGTAGATAGACTTGATCATAAACCCACAATTCATCGGTCTCAACGAACACACCCCAAAAAGAAGATTACATCGAATAGTTCTCCACAAGAGAGGGGAAGAACATTGTATTGAGATCCAAAAAGAGAGAAGAAGCCATCTAGCTAATAACTATGGACCCGTAGGTCTGAGGTGAACTACTCACACTTCATCGGACAAGCTATGGTGTTGATGTAGAAGCCCTCCGTGAACGATGCCCCCTCTGGCGGAGCTCCGGAACAGGCCCCAAGATGGGATCTCATGGATACAGAAAGTTGCGGCGGTGGAATTAGGTTTTTGTCTCTGTATCTGATCGTTTGGGGGTACGTAGGTATATATAGGAGGAAGGAGTATGTCAGTGGAGCAACAGGGGGCCCATGAGGGTGGAGGGCGCGCCCCCTACCTCGTGGTCTCCTCTTTTGTGTCTTGACGTAGGGTCCAAGTCTCCTGGGTCTTGTTCATTGAGAAAATCACGTTCACGAAGGTTTCATTCCGTTTGGACTCTGTTTGATATTCCTTTTCTTCGAAACCCTAAAACAAGCAAAAAAAACAACAATTCTGGGCTGGGCCTCTGGTTAATAGGTTAGTCCCAAAAATAATATAAAAGTGGGTAGTAAAGCCCAATAATGTCCAAAACAGTAGATAATATAGCATGGAGCAATCAAAAAGTATAGATACGTTGGAGGCGTATCAGCAGTTTTGTGAATGGAGCTTTGAGCAAGGAGATCGAAAATGGCAGCAAGATGAGCAAGAACTCGGGTTTGAGCTGGTGGATGATTTTTTTTCTGGAGCAAGACGAAGTGTGTGGGTGCAATAATAAGTGGACGGGACCCACGTGCGGTCCACGAGGCAGGGGGCGCGCCCTCCACCCTCATGGGCACATGGTGGGTCCCCTGGTGTGTTCTCAGTGCCAATAATTCTTAAATATTCTGTAAAAAAAATATTTCATTTTCAGGGCATTTGAAGAACTTTTATTTTGGAGGTATTTTTTATTGCAAGGATAATTCAGAAAACAGATAGAAAATACTTTTTTTATTTAATATAAATAACAGAAAGTAAAAGGAGGGTACAAAAGGTTGTGCCTTCTAACTTCATCCATCTCATGCTCATCAAAAGGAATCCAGTAACAAGGTTGATCAAGTCTTGTTAACAAACTCATTTCGAATAACATGAAACAGGAGAAATTTCGAATAACACTAGGTTACCTCAACGGGGATATGCACATCCCCAACAATAAGAATATCATATTTCTTCTTGAAAGTAGGAAGAGGAAATTCAAAACCTCCAATAGTGATTGTTGAAATTTTTCCAATAGAATTGATATTGTGGACTTGAGGTTGTTTCCTCGGAAAGTGTACCGTATGCTCATTACCAATAACATGAAAAGTGAAATTGCCTTTGTTGCAATCAATAACAGCCCCTGCAGTATTCAAAAAGGGTCTACCAAGGATAATCGACATATTATCGTCCTTGGAAATATCAAGAATAACAAAGTTCGTTAAAATAGTAACGTTTGCAACCACAACAGGCACATCCTCACAAATACCGACATGTATAGCAGTTGATTTATCAGCCATTTGCAAAGATATTTTAGTAGGTGTCAATTTATTCAAATCAAGTCTACGATATAAAGAGAGAGGCATAACACTAACACCGGCTCCAAGATCACATAAAGCAGTTTTAACATAGTTTCTTTTAATAGAGCATGGTATAGTTGGTACTCCTAGATCTCCAAGTTTCTTTGGTATTCCACCCTTAAAAGTGTAATTAGCAAGCATGGTGGACATTTCTACTTCCGGTATATTTTTTATTAGTAACAATATCCTTCATGTACTTAGCATAAGGGTTCATTTTAAGCATATTAGTCAAACGCATACGCAAAAAGATAGGTCTAATCATTTCAGCAAAGCGCTCAAAATCCTCATCATCCTTTTTCTTGGATGGTTTAGGAGGAAAAAGCATGGGTTTCTGAACCCATGGTTCTCTTTCTTTACCGTGTTTCCTAGCAACGAAGTCTCTCTTATCATAATGTTGATTCTTTGATTGTGGGTTATCAAGATCAATAGCAGGTTCAATTTCTACATCATTATTATTGCTAGGTTGAGCATCAACATGAACATCATCATTAACATTATCACTAGGTTCATGTTCATTACTAGATTGTGTTTCGGCATCAGAAATAGAAATATCATCGGGATTCTCAGGTGTGTCAACAACAGGTTCACTAGAAACATGCAAGGTCCTATCATTTTTCTTCTTCTTCTTAGAAGAACTAGGTGCATCAACATTAGCTCTCTGAGAATCTTACTCAATTCTCTTAGGGTGGCCCTCAGGATACAAAGGTTCCTGAGTCATTTTACCTCCTCTAGTCATAACTCTAACAGCATTATCATTCTTTTTATTATTTAATTCATTGAGCAAATCATTCTGTGCTTTAAGCACTTGTTCTACTTGAGTGGTAACCATATAAGCATGTTTACTAATAAGTTTAAGTTCACCTTTAACTCTAGACATATAATCACTCAAGTGTTCAAGCATATCAGCACTATGTTTCAATTGTCTATCAACATAAGCATTGAAGTTTTCTTGTTTAACAATAAAATTATCACACTCATCTAAGCATTGGCTAGCAGACTTATAACGAGGAATATCACCTTCATAAAATCTATAGAGAGAATTTACCTTTACTACCTATGTCGGGTTATCAAGACCATGTATTTCTTCAATAGGTGGTAAATTCTTAACATCTTCAGCGTTAATACCTTTTTCTTTCATAGATTTCTTTGCCTCCTGCATATCTTCAGGCTTGAGAAATAGAATACCCCTTTTCTTCGGAGTTGGATTAGGAGTTGGTTCAGGAAGTGCCCAATCATTTTCATTACTCAACATATTATTCAATAGCAATTCAGCTTGATCAACAGTTCTTTTCCTGAAAACACAACCAGCACAACTATCCAGGTAGTCTCTGGAAGCATCGGTTAGTCCATTATAAAAGATATCAAGTATTCATTTTTCTTGAGAGGATGATCAGGCAAAGCATTAAGTAATCGGAGAAGCCCCCCCCCCCCAAGCTTGTGGGAGACTCTCTTCTTCAATTTGCACAAAATTATATATTTCCCTTAAGGTAGCTTTTTTCTTGTGAGCGGGGAAATATTTAGCAGAGAAGTAATAAATCATATCCTGGGGACTATGCACACAACCAGGATCAAGAGAATTGAACCATGTTTTAGCATCACCCTTTAATGAGAATGGAAACAACTTAAGTATATAATAATAGCGAGTTTTCTCATCATTAGTGAATAGGGTGGCTATATAATTTAATTTAGTAAGATGTGCCACAACAGTTTCAGATTCATAGCCATAAAAAGGATCAGATTCAACCAAAGTAATTAACTCAGGATCGACAGATAAATCATAATCCTTATCAGTAATAAAGATAGGTGAAGTAGCAAAAGCAGGGTCATGTTTCATTCTAGCATTCAAAGACTTTTCTTTAAGCTTAGCTAATAATTTCTCAAGATTAGATCTATCATTGCAAGCAAGAAAGTCTCTAGCAGTTTCTTCATCCACAACATAACCCTCAGGCACAACAGGCAATTCATATCTAGGGGGAGAATCTTCATCATCACTTTCATCAATATTATTAGTTTCAATAATTTCATTCTCTCTAGCCCTAGCAAGTTGTTCATCAAGAAATTCACCTAGTGGCACAGTATTATCAAGCATAGAAGTAGTTTCATCATAAGTAACATGCAAAGCAGAAGTGGCACCATCAATAACATGCGACATATCACAATGAATAGCAGGTGTAGGTGTCGCAAGTTTACTCAAAACAGAAGGTGAATCAAGTGCAGAGCTAGATGGCAGCTCCTTACCTCCCCTCATAGTTGAGGGAAAATCTTGGTTCTTTGATCTTTCAAGTTCTTCATAGTGACCAGCAGATATAAATCCCAAGTGACTCAAAGAATAGAGCTATGCTCCACGGCAACGGCGCCAGAAAATAGTCTTGATAACCCACAAGTATAGGGGATCGCAACAGTTTTCGAGGGTAGAGTATTCAACCCAAATTTATTGATTCGACACAAGGGGAGCCAAAGAATATTCTCAAGTATTAGCAGCTGAGTTGTCAATTCAACCACACATGGAAACTTAATATCTGAAGCGAAGTGTTTATTAGCAAAGTAATATGATAGTAGTGGTAACGGTAGCAAAATTAATAATTTTGGTTTTCTAGTGATTGTAACAGTAGCAACAGAAAAGTAAATAAGTGAAGAACAATATATGAAAAGCTCGTAGGCAATGGATCAGTGATGGATAATTATGTCAGATGCGATCAATCATGCAACAGTTACAACATAGGGTGACACAGAACTAGCTCCAGTTCATCAATGTAATGTAGGCATGTATTCCGAATATAGTCATACGTGCTTATGAAAAAGAACTTGCATGACATCTTTTGTCCTACCCTCTTGTGGCAGCGGGGTCCTATTGAAAACTAAGGGATATTAAGGCCTCTTTTTAATAGAGTACCAGACCAAAGCATTAACACATAGTGAATACATGAACTCCTCAAACTACGGTCATCACTGGTAAGTATCCTGATTATTGTCACTTCGGGGTTAATGGGTCATAACACATAATAGGTGACTATAGACTTGCAAGATAGGATCAAGAACTCACATATATTCATGAAAATATAATAGGTTCAGATCTGAAATTATGGCACTCGGGCCCTAGTGACAAGCATTAAGCATAGCAAAGTCATATCAACATCAATCTCAGAACATAGTGGATACTAGGGATCAAACCCTAACAAAACTAACTCGATTACATGATAAATCTCAACCAACCCATCACCATCCAGCAAGCCTACGATGGAATTACTCACGCACCGCGGTGAGCATCATGAAATTGGTGATGGAGGAAGGTTGATGATGACGATGGCGACGGATTCCCCTCTCCGGAGCCCCGAACGGACTCCATATCAGCACTCCCAAGAGAGATTAGGGCTTGGTGGCGACTCCGTATCGTAAAACGCGATGAATCCTTCTTCCTGATTTTTTTCTCCCTGATGGTGTCCTGGATTAGGGGATACACATCACATCGTCTCCCGATCAGTTGGATTGGGCCGAGGACCCCCATGGACGCATACTCATGGGCCAGTTCGGACAGCTGCCACATACAAGGAAGATTCCACAAGACTTGGCGATCAAGACAAGGACTCCACCCCACCGGCGTATTCGGCTAGGACTCTTGTTATCCTAAGCCTCTGGTGCATTGTATAAACCGAGGCCAGACTAGTCGATCGATAATATACAACAATCATACCATAGGCTAGCTTCTAGGGTTTTAGCGTCTACGATCTCGTGGTAGATCAACTCTTGTAACACTCATATCATCAATATCAATCAAGCAGGACGTAGGATATTACCTGCATCAAGAGGGCCCGAACCTGGGTAAACATTGTGTCCCTTGCCTCCTGTTACCATCGATCCTAGACGCACAGTTCGGGACCCCCTACCCGAGATCCGCCGGTTTTGACACTGACGTTGGTGCTTTCATTGAGAGTTCCGCTGTGTGATTGGCAAAATGATCCATGGCTCGTCTGCAGGTCAACTGCGATGCCGGCATCTTCGTCGCCGGCTTGACTGGTCACCTTGACTCGACCGAGGACCATGCTCCATCTCTGATCATCATGTTCAGACGAGGGTCTTCATCAACATCAACTCCGATCTCTATCCAGATCATGGAGGAATCATCCATGGAGCTCGGGGGCTCAACGTCAACATTGCCCTCGGGCGACCGTGCTGTTTTTTCGAACAGCAAACTTGTATCCGCTGCCACCACCTCTTAGAGCATCGCTTTGACAATCCCTTTGGTGGAATTGTGCATAATTGAGTCTAAAATAACCCTGGAAAATTTCGTCGAGTTCTGATGGAGGAATCTCCGACAATCTATGATATACCAGAGCCCTGTCAAATCTGGACGGGAATCTGGACGAGTTTAGGGCGTGGTGTCCAGCTTCTAGCTCGGACGTTCTTTGGAAGATCCAACGGTTCATCAACTGAGGAATTCCCATATCTACCACCTCTCCAAATTTCAGCTCGATCCGACGGTTCAAACTCCGGGAACCTTCCGATGAGTGGACCAATTTTCGGATCCGTTTTCTGCGCGAATACGGATCCGACCCGAATTCATGTTTCTTTATGAACGTGATATTGGACAACCTTCTTAGAGGAATTCTCTTCTACGGTATTGTGTGTTGTTTTTAAACATGTGCCCATAAATTTTTAAGCCTCCCCTGAGGTCGTCTTCATCATTATGCTGGTGTCAAACCAGTCCGGTAATATTACTCCACGGCTGCCGACCTACGCTAGACACGTCGCCGCTTTATTGAGCCGAGCTCAATTCCTTCGATCATCATCTCGGCAAGCCGAACGAGAGTTCGGCATCGCAAAGGATAAATCATCACCAACATCGCCGCCCCACGGATTACACGGATCAGGAACACAGGCATCGCCGCATGGTCACTTTATCAAACCGGCATTGTTTGTGTCACAAGTTACGACCTGCGTCGGCATGGCCGCACTGTTGCTTCTTTAAGCCGATGTCCATCACGCCAAACTGCTTCAACACCTCGGCTGACATGGCAGCTGCAATGTCTTCTTACCGACCTGCTCCGTCTCCTCGGCTAGACCGAGGGCTTCACCATCTCTTCATCAACTTACTTCAGAGACTTCGGCGTCACCAGCCGACCAGCTTCATCACATTAGCTGGACCACGGGATTTTTGTCGGCGAGCCAACCTTTGCTAGTAGCACCAGGCCATCGCTTTATCACCCATTAGGCAATGGGTGTGCGGATCCATTCCTGATTTTGGGAGTCGCTTTTCTTCGGAATGCTACAACAAATAAACCAGGTGCTATTAATCCTAACAATTTTTGCTTGTTGGGTTTATTTTTTCTTAAGGAATTATTACTCTGGTTTGTTCCATCATCTATACACAGGTCTATCAAATAGTGGCCACATTAAAAATGGTCGCGTGGAGGTTCGGTCAGTTGTCGTACATAGTTCGGCGAACGCCGCATCCGGAGCCCGAACTGCCCTGCAAATTCAGGCTTTGTCATGCCTTCACTGCATCACGCCGATGCCCTGCATCGACATTGACTTTGGCGCCAGGCCATATTTCTTTTATTACTCACTTTGCATAAATTATTTATTATGCAACGATTCTTTTTAATTATTATTATCACTATTATCTCCGGTTTGCACTATTTTTGTGCACAGGAAAATGATCCGGGTTGGGCAGTACCGTCAACTCGGCATACTGACATACCACGTCACCTCGGTTGGACGGGGGGCTTTGTCTACACTTCATTACCCCATGCCAGGGACTTCGGCATCACTCTGCCGGCCCGCATTGACCGTGCTATGTCACCACTTCGGAGTGCCGAGCTCTTTGCTCCGCCACCTTGGGACCGGCTTGGGGGATGGAACCTTGTCCCGCATCAAGCTCGGGCCGCGTCATCAATACCGAACGCATTAACCAGCTAAGTTGCCTTCATGCTCAAAGTTTTAAATTTTTAACTCGTGTTCGGTTCGACCAAGCATTATACTTTTTTGGAAAAAAATTGCTTGTAAAAAATCTCCTTGTCAAAACTTTGTTTGTGACACACAAATTCAAATACCCCGTTTATTTGGGGGCTCCCTTGATGGAGCTTTTCCTCTTGCATATGATTATACTTGTACGGCTTCGTTCCTTGTTCGTGTATTACGCCACAATATGCACCATATTAACTTAAGCGATTTGGAAGCTGGGTTGCCTCGCTCCTGTGTTTACCCCTACGTTCCCGATTGTTCGGCTAGGGAGTAAAGGGAGCACCTCTGCGATTGTCACGATTGGGTCATCCGAGCCGGACCTCAGACTGGGTGAAGCCGAAAGCTAGCACTCTTATAGTTTTCAATGATGGTCGGCACACAACGGAACTCATGAGTACAAAAAATCTATTGCACAAGTCTCGTAATAACAATGAGCACCAAAGAAAGGTATCAGTGGGGGTACTATTTTCTTCGAAGATGCTTCTTAC
The DNA here is from genome assembly GCF_018294505.1 of Triticum aestivum. Taxonomy (NCBI): domain Eukaryota; kingdom Viridiplantae; phylum Streptophyta; class Magnoliopsida; order Poales; family Poaceae; genus Triticum; species Triticum aestivum. The sequence goes on from NC_057812.1 coordinate 430,164,526, forward strand.
ACTTCGTAGTAATATAGTATAAGTTCCCTGAGCGCGCTTTGTCTGTTACAGCATTATGGCCTGGTTGCCTGGTTATTGAAAACACCATCGATATTCTTGACAGATGGAGTACATAACACTTTTCGGTCCTTGACCGAAGAGGGAGAAGCCGACGGTCGGTTAAGACGCGTTTAAAGTTTGGTTGAACATAGATATGATATAAGTACTTTGGTACATGCAATCATTCTTTTACCCAAGTCACTTGGGGGCTCTTAAGTTTATTTGAGCCATTTTATAATAAGTGTTCTTCCTCTTAGTCGTTGCAAAGTTTTATTATTTATCACTTCTTTTTTCGACACGAGTGTGTGGTCACTAGCTGGGGAGCCTAATTTCTCTCTCAAAGCCGCTAGAGTTTAGTTTGCTAAGCTGGCCTAACGAGAAGTACTCCGCCTTCGGGATAGGAGGTTGAAGTCGTAGGCTGACCCGCTTGAAGTCTTGAGATAGGATGTGTCATGTTAAAGCACGACAGAAGCACCTTTTTTTCTAAGGCCACTTTTCGGATTGGCACCGAACACTTGATCTTGTTCGGACGTCAAGTTTTTACTGACGTTTTTTGGTTTTCCAAGCTTGTGGCACTTTTAAACTATTTGTGTGTTCTCGCAGTGCAACGCCGGATACCTTTAGGGATTCGGCAAAAACATTCTCGGATATTTCTATATATGCATCGGTTTCGAATTGTGTCTTCGGTCAATAGTTGGGTTGCCCCGCTCCTGTGCTTTCCTCCTACGTTCCGCTTTGTTCGGCTAGGTGTGCAAAGGGAGAACCACTGCGATTGTGCTTCCAGCTCGCATGGTCATGCACCTCAGTGGAGAAAGCCGAAAACTGACTGTCACAATAGGCGTAAACTGGGCAGCGATCCGATGACTATGTTAAATGACGGGCCATCCATAACATTGGCCGAAGTGTTTACGGCTTGACCTCGACTGTCGCCGAACACTACCGGGGGCTAGTAACTGGCCTCCCAAACAAAATCCTCAACATTTTGCTCTTACATTAGAGCTGAGGTTTCATGATCATGCTTAGCATGACAACTCAAAGGAAGGAACCGATAGCGGGACCATTTTCTTTGGAGGACATTTCTTATGTTAAACAGTAAATATAACATATCTCTCTGCATACCTTTGTTTATAAAACCGTATGGCCAGATTGCCTTGTTTGTGGTAAATCTTTGCCCTCATAAAGGCTTTATAAAGTAGGACAAACACTCCTCAGCTAATGGCCAAGGAGGTGGAAGCCGATGGTCGGTCAACAAAGTTTTGTACAATGCGGATCCGAGCATTAATGACGTAAAGTACTTGGATACATAGAGTCATTACACATAATTTGTGATTTTACTATGGATATCGATCCTTAATTCGGCCACCCGTGCCCGCATTAAGGCTCGGGGGCTACTGGGCTTCGGGCTTATTATTTACAAATATTAAAGGGGCACATCGATCCCCTAATCTGGTGTTGCCACCCGACCAGTGTCTCGGGGGCTACTGCATTGCCTGTCCAATGCAGAAAATTTTATGTGCAATATAGTTTCCGAGGAGATTTTGATCCTCAGGTTGGTCGGCCGCACCCAACCTGAGTCTCGAGGACTGAGCACGCCACTTTTTGTGTCCCGAAGTATTCTGCCGAGCTAGGACTTGATCCTCAGGCCGATTTTACAAATCAACCTGAGTCTCAGCGGCTACTGGGGTCAGCGGTCTTACGTCATCCTTCAGGTGCATCTCGGGTTTTAGACCGATACACACCTTGAGGGCTACTGGCCATATATCTCAGCAGAGAATAAATTGCAATAATAATAAATATTGACAAAAAATCGGCCCACAGTCGGGGTGGTGCACCACCTCGGAAGTAGTACGGCGTAAAGCTCGGGCACTAGTGGCTGGCTCCATAGAGGGCATTTCCGGCTTAAGCTCGGCTAAACTCCTTCAACTTTTTTGAACCAAGGTGATATGACACCTCGGATATAGTCCGGTGTTGGAGCTGGGACACTGTCCGGCGTTGGAGCTCGGATATAGTCCGGCGTTGGAGCTCGGATACAGTCCGGCGTTGGAGCTTGGACATAGTCCGGCATTGGAGCTCGGATACATTCCGGCATTGGAGCATGGAAGCGGTCCGGCATTGGTGCTCGGCCGCAAAAGATACCTTGAATGCAGTCCGACGTTAGAGCTCGGACGCAAGAGGACACTACCTCCCGGGAACAACTTCAAACCCGAGGTGTGGCATAAAAATAACAAGGCATTGATAAAGGCCGGAAACTTAAAGGGGCTCCTCGAATACCCGACGTGTAAACTCGCCGAATGCATTTCGGCGATCCTCAAGATCGAAGATGAGAAGATTTGTTGAACTAGTTTTCAAGACCGTCAACCGAAGATGAAGAACAGTTCGGAAGAATCGAGGAGCGTCCCTAACTTGAAGACCGTTTCAGGACGCTACTGACGGTGTCCTGGACTAGGGGGTACTCATCACATCGTCTCCCGATCAGTTGGATTGGGCCGAGGACCCCCATGGCCGCATACTCATGGGCCAGTTCGGACAGCTGCCGCATACAAGGAAGATTCCACAAGACTTGGCGATCAAGACAAGGACTCCACCCCACCGGCGTATTCGGCTAGGACTCTTGTTATCCTAGGCCTCTGGTGCATTATATAAACCGAGGCCAGGCTAGTCGATAGATAATATACAACAATCATACCATAGGCTAGCTTCTAGGGTTTTAGCCTCTACGATCTCATGGTAGATCAACTGTTGTAACACTCATATCATCAATATCAATCAAGCAGGACGTAGGGTATTACCTCCATCAAGAGGGCCCGAACCTGGGTAAACATCGGGTCCCTTGCCTCCTATTACCATCGATCCTAGACGCACAGTTCGGGACCCCCTACCCGAGATCTGCCGGTTTTGACACCGACACTCCCCAAACACGAATATATGGAGTTGGAGTTGAGGTCGGTGTCGGCGTTCTGGGAACGGGGGTCCCCAGACTTTCCTGCATGTGGCCCGTGGCGTGGCTGGGCTGGCAGGTCTGTACGGCCCATCTTCATCGACAAGGCATTCAAGACCCTTGCGAGGCGGACGACGCAAGACCCCCTTAGGAGCGGCCTTGCCAGGCAGGCTCGCGAGGGGCGGAGAGATCAAGGAAGGGCAAACCTCGCGAGGTCCTAGTGACGTGAGCCATGACGATCGAGACCAGACGGGCACCAGGCGGGTGCCAGCGCGCGCAGTGTCCTTGCTTCTCTTTGGTGCCAAGGGGGCAAGCGCAGGCGCGGAGTACCGAGGCATCAAGCAAAGGTTTCCATATTGGTGCAACGAGACCAAGACTAGAAGGATGGCAAGATGGAGGTCACCATGGAGCCCAGGACAGTGGCATCACCAGAGCCTTTGGCAGGCGAAGACCGCTTTTGTTAGGATAAGCTGTACTAGTTGTCCCCTTTCAAATTGGCCGTTGTTGGCTCCCTTCCCGCTTAATATTTGGGGAGAGGATCAGGGCCTATATAAGTAGAACTAGCCAGCATAGTAGAGAGGACGGGAGAGAATCGGATCGAGATCAGATCGAAAGGCATCCCACCCACACAAGTTCACCAAGCACAAGAGCACCTCAACCTCAGGAGGTTGTTCTTCCCTTTGTATTGTTCATCATCAGCCCAAGAGGCAATCCACCACCACCACACTGGAGTAGGGTATTGAAGGAAATATGCCCTGGAGGCAATAATAAAGTTATTATTTATTTCCTTATATCATGATAAATGTTATTATTCATGCTAGAATTGTATTAACCGGAAACATAATACATGTGTGAATACATAGACAAACAAAGTGTCACTAGTATGCCTCTACTTGACTAGCTCGTTGATCAAAGATGGTTAAGTTTCCTAACCATAGACATGAGTTGTCGTTTGATTAACGGGATCACATCATTAGGAGGATGATGTGATTGACTTGACCCATTCCGTTAGCTTAGCACTTGATCGTTTAGTTTGTTGCTATTGCTTTCTTCATGACTTATACATGTTCCTATTACTATGAGATTATGCAACTCCTGTTTACTGGAGGAACACTTTGTGTGCCACCAAACGTCACAACGTAACTGGGTGATTATAAAGGTGCTCTACAGGTGTCTCCAAAGGTACTTGTTGGGTTGGCGTATTTCGAGATTAGGATTTGTCACTCCGATTGTCGGAGAGGTATCTCTGGGCCCACTCGGTAATGCACATCACTATAAGCCTTGCAAGAATTGCAACTAATGAGTTAGTTGCGGGATGATGTATTACGGAACGAGTAAAGAGACTTGCTGGTAACGAGATTGAACTAGGTATTGAGATACCACGATCGAATCTCGGGCAAGTAACATACCGATGACAAAGGGAACAATGTATGTTGTTATGCGGTCTGACCGATAAAGATCTTCGTAGAATATGTAGGAGCCAATATGGGCATCCAAGTCCTACTATTGGTTATTGACCAGAGAGGTGTCTCGGTCATGTCTACATAGTTCTCGAACCCGTAGGGTCCGCACGCTTAACGTTCGTTGATGATATAGTACTATGAGTTATGTATGTTGGTGACCGAATGTTGTTCGAAGTCCCGGATGAGATCACGGACATGACGAGGAGCTTCGGAATGGTCCGGAGGTAAAGATTCATATATTGGATGATATGGTTTGGCCAAGGGGTCTGGCCCATGGGGCTATAAGTCGGTGCAAAAGGAGTTTTGCGGAGGCTAGGGGGGCAAACGCCGGAGACCCTAGCGTCTGGCCCTGGGCCAGATGCCGAGGCCCATGGTGTCTGGGCCAGATGCCAAGGATTGTGGCGTTTGGTCCTGGAGTCCGAGTGGGACTCTTGCCTTTCGAGAAAAACTGACTTTGAGGAGGCTTTTTCTCCAAGGTTCGACCCCAGGGCTCAACATATAAATAGAGGGGCAGGGCTAGCACCAAAGACACATCAAGAAACACCAAGCCATGTGCCGGCAACCCCATCCCCTCTAGTTTATCCTCCGTCCTAGTTTTCGTAGTGCTTAGGCGAAGCCCTGCGGAGATTGTTCTTCACAACACCGTCACCACGCCGTCGTGCTGCCGGAACTCATCTACTACTTCGCCCCTCTTGCTGGATCGAGAAGGCGAGGACGTCACTGAGCCGAACATGTGCAGAACTCAGAGGTGCCGTGCTTTCGGTACTTGGATCGGCCGTATCGTGAAGACGTACGACTACATCAACTGCGTTGATATAACGCTTCCGCGAACGGTCTATGAGGGTACGTAGACAACACTCTCCCCTCTCGTTGCTATGCATCACCATGATCTTGCGTGTGCGTAGGAATTTTTTTTGAAATTACTACGTTCCCCAACAGGTATTACACCATACCGGTGGCCCAAACCAGTATAAATCTTGTGTATTTTTGTGTTGTGAGTTCTTCGAGTTCGTCCGCAAGATCTTAGAGAGCTAGGGCGTGGATCGATAGGGAGAAAACCTTCACGCGCACCCCAGTGTTCGAACCTCAAGGGTTTGCTGAAACCCGTGATCCAACATTTGGCGCGCCAGGTTGGGGTGCGCCGGAGTCTCTTCCCCACCAATTGACCCGCCAACGCTCCATGGCCCCGATGTCCGGCGACCCAAGGGCCGACTCCGACTGATGGGCAGCTTGGCCAGCCCGGGCGGCGCCACCTGCCCATGAAGACCTCTACCCCGCGCTCCAGGCGGTGCGAGCGCCTCCTAACGCTGCAGGGTGCGGGCGGCGCGGCCAGGCATCATCCACCCTCACTCCACGACAAGCGCAAGCCGCTGCAAGGACCACAAGCCATGCCGCAGCAACGGCGCCACACACCCGGTGGGAGCAGGCGAACATGCGGGCCGTGCTCATGGTGGCGCGGGAGTTGTTGTAGTGCCGGCTGATGGAGAGCGGAGGCGACGCACTGCTGGAACGTGTCGCTGAGCTGCTGGATGCGGCGGCGTTAGGAGCGCCGCCTTTCTGCTATCTGCTTCCTTCCCGAGCCACTACTGGACCTCACGACGAGCCTCGCCACAACCGTGCGCCCTTGGGTGCGCCTGGGGGCTTCATCAACACCAGGACGGCCGGCGGCGCCGGGGGCCCCATTGCCCCCACGCCGCCTCTGATGAACATGGGCACGAGCGTTGCCCCCCATGGCCCCAGCGAGGTGCCGCGCTATCATCCTCAGGATGCCGCGCTGGGTCGGGCGACATGGAGTGTGGGGCACTACGGCGAGGTGTTTGGGGTGACAGCCTCGGAAGCCTATGTGCCCCGCATGATGGACCAGGAGTACACGCCGGAGGACGACCCTGGCTCGTTTCTCGGGCCAGGTTGGGAGGAGGAGGCATTAGGAGCTGAAGCCTTCCAGGAGCCGCTGGAGAGCCCCGCCAACCGCGCCGTCAAAAATAGATACATGGTACCACTAGTCCCTCGGGAGCAAGCTTACGCTAACCATGAGTCACAGATGAACCAGGTCGCGGTGCCGAACAATGGTTCCGGCATGGCAATGCCCGCCCCGACGGGAGAGACCGGTTGGGGGCTGCGCGGAAGGGGCTAGGAGCAAGGCCCCTCCCCGTGTCGCGCGGGGCAAGGCAACGCCCGGAGGTAGGCCCTCTGCCAGGGTGGCGACTGCGACCTTTCCCCCGGCAGAGGACCCGTGGTCGCCGAGGGCGTCGCTGGCGTCCCCTCTGCCCTCGTTGGGTCGTCCCGGTTTCTGGTCGTCCCAGCGGTGGTAGGGGGTGGCGCAAGGCGGGGCCCTCGCCGGCGATATGAAGCAAGGCCGGTACCTGTGAAGATCGCCGCCCGTGACACTCTCACGTAATAATGAGTGGGGATGTACACGCCCCGGAGTCTCCGGAGAGCCGCCCTCGGGCCTCGGGGGCTCCCTCCCACGCCCAGTGGCAGCAGTTAGCTCCGCACTGGTGAGAAGACGTCGAAGACTAGACTAGGCGCCGGACGCAGCCATTTGCTTTGGATCTCTTTTCTGTAACCCCGCCTTCTGGATTTGGATTTAAGTTGAAGTTGAATTTTCATTTGATACGCGTGAGGGGGATGCCTTTTCTCGTTCGAGTTATTTCTCGCAGTCTCGTTCTTGCCTTATTTCAGAGCTCGTGTCAGTCGCTCTCCCCTCGCGGGCCCCTCGCGAGCCGGGCTAGGCATGAAGCACACGAGCCACGCGCGTGCTGAGCCATGGTAGCCGCTCGCTTATCACACGGCCCTCTCGGGTGTGGCGACGAATTCATCAGGAACTCCTCAAAACCTGCAATCTCTCGGGCCAGTTTTGGGCTCATCCAAGCTAAGGTAAACCGCAACAACAATCTTGCCCTGGTGTGCGTAAGCTCATAAAAACGCGTACTCAATTTAGCATGAAAGGATAAAAGCTGTGATTGTTTACATGAGGGGCTCCCCCTCTCAAAATGCTCTTACAGTCTTCCAGGGCCACGCCCAAGTTTCTACAGGATAAATAACAGGGAAACAAGGAATCAACCGGATACGTTGCTCGCTGCGTCCCCCATATCATCTTCAGACGCGCCGCTGGCGTCGCTGTCACCATTGTTGGTGTTGCCTTCACCTTCGCCGGCGTCGATGTCGCCATCATTAACCATGCCGCCTTCGTCCGCCGCAACCACAACCCCGTCATCGTCAGAAGCGAAGGCCCTGACCAGCGCATCCACGTGGTCTTCAACCCATCGCGCCAAGTCACCCCGGATGGCTTCCAGCTCGGGAGCAATAGCGGCGTCAAAATCAAAGTTGAGATCAATGTTCCGGAGGTGGCTGAAGACGCGGGAGAACGCGCGCCCAAGCAGACTGTGACTTCTCTCTTCCACAAGCTAGCGAGCCCTATTAGACCGCGCTTCCAAGCGCGTCACCATGTTGGTGAAGAAGGTCAGGTGACTGGCGTAGTCATTCGAGTGGGGGCGGTGCATTCTCGTCACAGATGAAGCCCAGGGCGGTATTAGCCCTGTTCCGGAGGCCCTGAAGCATGGGGGCATGATCGCCCACCAGTGTCCGCCGTTGAAGCACTGCCTCCCTGTTTTGCCGCGCGACGGCCTCGGCGTCATCAACCCGTCTCTGAAGAGAAAGCAGCTCGGCGCGGGCGGAGGCCAAGTCCGCCTGCGTCGTGACCAGGGCGGCGGCCATGGCCTCCTCACACCTCTCCGCCTCATCTAACCTGGGCCTGAGAGCAGCGGCCCTGCCCGTTGCCTTAGCTCCCGCAAGCTTCAGCTTCAGGACGTGCCGACCTTCAAGTCCGCGCAAACCTTGGCCACCCGGCGGTCGACTTCCTCCTAGAACTTGGCCTCGCGAGCCCTGATGGCATATTCTGCTTGGGCAACTTGACGCTCCCTCGTCTCCAGTTGCTCAAGCTCGAGGCTATGCTCCACGGCTTCCAGAGCCAACGCCTCCTCACGCTTCCGGACCTCATCTTCCTCAACAGGCGTCCCCCTCAGCGAGGTGAGGGCGGCTTTGTGCGCCTTCACTTGCTGCTCGAGGGACGCACCCCAAGCGTGGAGCTCCCACGCGCGCTTCTTCGCAGCCTCGCGACGGCGGTCAGCTTCACGAGCCTCCTCCAGAGCTCGGGAGCAGGCCTCACGGGAGGCCTCATCCTTCATGTTTTCTAGCTCGCGCTGGTGGCGCCCGAGGTTGATGGCCACTTTCAGCCTATGCCACTCCTCCGCTAACCGAAGACCCTCGGCCTCAAGGCGCGCGTCGACACCCTCAAGTTCTTCGCCGAGTCGGTTCATCGCGTCTGTCGCCTCCTGGAAAAGCTCATGATGAACGACGCTCCACCCGCGCTCGAACTTGAGCACACGGCCCATCTCGCCCTCCGCCATGGGGGCTGTGGGTGACGCCCGGCGCGGCGCGCCCCCTCTCAGCAGGGGGCTGGGGGCTGGCGCGGCCCCAGGCACCAGCCGGCCCTCGCGAGGGGCCCGAACCGAATAAGGCCCGCTGCTTGAAGAAGACCCCAGGGTCAAGGCCAGCCAGCTACCGACTATGACCAGGGGAGGAGCCCTTGGCACGCCTGCTGCGCTCTAAGCGAGGCCGCGAAGGAAGGACGACGAAGGCGCAAGCTCGGGGCGCCTTGATGACGGACCAACTCCCACGGCTGACCCCACGCCGTGGGCAGCACCCGAGCCTGCAGCGCTAGAGCTTGGCGGGTGCGACGGTACGAGAGGGAGCTACTTCTTAGGAGATTTCACGGCCTTGGTAGAAGGGGTCCTGAGGGGATAATCGTCAGGAAAGGAAGGCGACACACAGAAGATCACCAAGATAAGGTACTTACTCGTCGACGGCGATGTACTTTCGTCGCTTCAACGGCCCAAAGATACTGCTACTGCTCGAAGATCCTTTCCTCTTGCGGAGCTCCTTGAAGTCCATGCAAAGCCGACCGAAGCGCTGAATGTGGCGGCCAGTACGGGGTGTATCCGGAGAAGTGCTTTGGAGAACGACTTCAAGGGTGCCTGGCTGCGGAGAACAATTGGGCGCCGTCTCACCGTGACCTCCCGAGGCCTCCGGAGTTTTGGCCTCGGGAGCCACGTGCTGCATCGCCTCAGCGACCGGTGTCCCAGAATCACGGGATCCTGAGGACGACGCCTCAGGAGCCCCAGGCGGAGTCCACACATCAGCACCCCTTGCACCCACATTTGGGACGAGCTCAGCGCCAGCGACGAAGAGGGGAACTACGCTAGCAGGGTTCTCGTGGGACCCCACCAGGTCGTTCGGACGCAGCCCCCACTCGTCAAAGGAAGGCATGCTCCCCGCGAATTCAGCCTTGTTCCCGCAGCGGTACAGTAGACAGTTCTTCCCAGGCAAGTCGTTCGGCAAAGGGACACCTGAACGGACCTTGAGCACCGTTTGCCGTGTCCCAAGGGGGAGCCCGGACTCCTGAAACCTCATATGGTCCTGACTGCTGAGCAAGGTCCACATCGGGCGAGAATGGCGTTGAAGCGGAGCAACCCGGTGCCTGATAAACTCCTTCACCACCATCGGCGTGTTCACACCGCAGTCCTTCAGCATCCTTAGCCTGAGCCAGACGGGGACAAGATGGGGGCTCATGAGCTTCTCGTGGCCCCAACCAGAGTGGGGAACGGCAGGCGCTGACGGGGCGTGGAGCAGAGGGCTGAGCACACCGGCGTCGACAAATACCCACCATGTCCGAAACTCGCTCGTAGATGGAGGAAGCTCGAAGTCAATCCCCATGCCCGCCGTCGCGACCACGGCTTGGAAGCTCACGCACCCCGAGCTTTGCCGGGGATCAGTCAGATGTAGTGAGAAGAAATGGCAGAGAAGGGCCATAGAAGGAGCGATGCCCACCATAGCTTCACACACAAAGGCGAAGATGGCGAGGAGAGTCACGGATTGGGGGTCAAGATGTAGCATATGGATCTGGTAGTGTTCAAGCACCACGTTGAAGAAGGCAGAGAAAGGGGGAATCAGGCCCGCCCAAGGGGCATCAATGAAGATTAGGACCTCGGTGACCGTTCGAGCGATGCGAGCGCGAGACACGGGCCAAGCCACCATCTCCCCCCACTCGTTGAAATTGCTGGCGAGCATGGGACGCACCTTGTCCATGGCCTCGTCCTTGAGCACCAAGGATCGGCCGACTGCAGGCTCGGCGGCTAGAGGCGCACTTGGCGAAGACAACGGCTTCTTCCCCTTGTCTGCTTGTTTCGGCGCCATGGCGATGAAGCAGGCGGAGTGCAGGTCAGATTGGAGAGGAGGGGCAGAGTCTCGAGGAAGCAGAAGGACTATGGAAGCAAGGCGTGGGCAATGGGAGAATAACTGTGTAGGTTGCGAGGGTCGCATAGCCAGGCGGATTCAAAGGCAGCATGGGGAAGCGGAGACGCCCACGTCCAATCAACCGCCATGTGTCAACCAAGGTCGCAGACTTTTGGGGCCCGCGGCGCTCCATGCTTGACCTTTTGTCTTCGCCTCGAAGCCAAGCCCGAGCGCGCCTTGGTCCCGGGGGCTACTGTCGGCGTTCTGGGAACGGGGGTCCCTAGACTTGCCTGCCTGCGGCCCACGGCGTGGCTGGGCTGGCAGGTCTATATGGCCCATCTTCATAGACAAGGCATTCAAGACCCTCGTGAGGGGCCAAGCCTCGCGAGGCGGACGACGCAAGACCCCCTCAGGAGCGGCCTCGCCAGGCAGGCTCACGAGGGGCGGAGAGATCAAGGCAGGGCAAACCTCACGAGGTCCTCGTGACATGAGCCATGACGATCGAGACCAGGCAGGCGCCAGCGTGCGCAGTGTCCTTGCTTCCTCTTTGGTACCAAGGGGCAAGCGCGGGCGCGGAGTACCGAGGCATCAAGCAAAGGTTTCCATATTGGTGCAATGAGACCAAGACCAGAAGGACGACAAGATGGAGGTCACCATGGAGCCCAGGACGACGTCACCACCAAAGACTTTGGCAGGCGAAGACCGCTTTTGTCAGGATAAGGTGTACTAGTTGTCCCCTTTCAAATTGGCCGTTGTTGGCTCCCTTCCCGCTCAATATTTGGGGAGAGGATCAGGGCCTATATAAGTAGAACTAGCCACCACAGTAGAGAGGACAGGAGAGAATCAGATCGAGATCAGATCGAAAGGCATCCCACCCACACAAGTTCACCAAGCACAAGAACACCTCAACCTCAGGAGGCTGTTCTTCCCTTTGTATTGTTCATCATCAGCCCAAGAGGCAATCCACCACCACCACACTGGAGTAGGGTATTACACCACAACGGTGGCCCGAACTAGTATAAATCTTGTGTCTTTTTGTGTTGTGAGTTCCTCGAATTCGTCCGCAAGATCTTCGAGAGTTAGGGCGTGGATCGATAGGGAGAAAACCTTCACACGCACCCCAATGTTTGAACCTCAAGGGTTTGCCGGAACCCGTGATCCAACAGTCGGTGGAGCACCAGGGGGCCCACGAGGCAGGGGGGCGCCCAGGGGGTACGCGCCCCCACCCTCGTGGATATGGTGTGGGCCCCCTGGCCTTGATTCTTTCGCCAATATTTTTTATATATTCCAAAAATAATCTCCATTGATTTTTAGTTCATTCCAAGAACTTTTATTTCTGCACAGAAATAACACCATGGCAATTCTGCTGAAAACATCGTCATTCCAGGTTAGTCCCATTCAAATCATGCAAGTTAGAGTCCAAAATAAGGGCAAATGTGTTTGGAAAAGTAGATACGACGAAGACGTATCACACATCCTCACAGATACTGATAGGTATTGCAGTTGATTTATCAACCATTTGCAAAGATATTTCAGTAGGTGTGAGTTTATTCAAATCAAGTCTTTTATATAAAGAGAAAGACATAACACTAACACCAGCTCCTAAATCACATAAAGCAGTTTTCACATAATTCTTCTTGATGGAGCAAGGTATATTGGTATTCCCGGATCTCCAAGTTTTTTAGGTACTCCATATTTGAAAGTGTAATTAGCAAGCATAGTATAGATTTCATCTTCCGGTATTTTTCTGTTATTTGTGATGATTTCTTTCATATATTTTGCATAAGGAGGCATTTTCAAGATATCAGTCAAGCGAGTATGCAAAAAGACTGGCCTCAGTATTTCAGCAAAGCGTTCAAATTCTTCATCATCATTCTTTTTAGTTGACTTAGGTGGAAAAGGCACAGGTTTTTGAACCCATGGTTCTCTTTCTTTACCGTGTTTTCTAGCAATGAAGTCTCTTTTGTCATACCTTTTATTCTTAGGTTGTAGGTTATCACGATCAACAGGTGGTTCTATCTCAACATCATTGTGTGGTTCTTTATTATTTGGTTGAGTGTCTTCATGAACCTCATCATTATCATTTTCATTATCACTATGTGAGTGTTCATTGCCAGATTGAGTTTCAGCATCTGAGATAGAAGTTTCATTATCATTATCAGGAGGTTTTTCTATTTCAGGTTCACTAGAAGTATGCAAAGTCATATCATTTTTCTTTTTCTTTTTAGAACGACTAGGTGCACTAGTGTTATTCCTTTGTGAATCTTGTTCAATTCTTTTTGGGTGTCCCTCAGGATAAAGTGGTTCCTGAGTCATTTTACCTCCTCTAGTTGCAACTCTAACATCAAAGTCATGCATATTATTATTCATTTCATCAAGCAATTCTCTTTGAGATTTAGCAACTTGTTCTAACTGAGTTTAAACCATAGAAGCATGCTTTCCAACACCTCTAACATCATTTGATATTCTAAATAACAAGTCACTCAAGCGAGCAATCATATCAGAATTGTATTTCAATTGTTCCATAACATTTGCATTGAAGTGGTCTTGTTTTCTAATATAATTTTTAAACTCATAAAGGCATTGGCTAGGATGCATATTGTGAGGATTGTCATTATCATTGAACTTCATTAGAGAATTTACCTCTACCGCCTTAGGAGGTGGCGGTGTATTAAGCCCATGTATTTCTTCAATAGGGGGTAAATTTTTAACATCCTCAGCTTTAATACCTTTTTCCTTCATAGATTTCTTTGCCTCTTGCATATCTTCAGGACTAAGATATAATATGCCCCTCTTCTTCGGAGTGGGTTTAGGCGATGGTTCAGAAATAGTCCAATCATCATAATTTTTCAATATGTTATTCAATAATTCTTTAGCTTGTCCAACAGTTTGTTCCCTGAAAATAGAACCAACACAACTATCTAGGAAATCCCTAGAAGCATCGGTTAGTCCATTATAGAAGATATCGAGTATTTCATTTTTCTTAAGAGGATGATTAGGCAAAGCATTAAGTAATTGGCAAAGCCTCCCCAAGCTTGTGGGAGACTCTCTTCTTTAATTTGAACAAAGTTAAATATTTCCTGCAAGGCAGCTTATTTCTTATGAGCAGAAAAATATTTTCCAGAGAAGTAATAAATCATATCCTAGGGACTACGCACACAACCATGAGCAAGAGTATTGTACCAAGCTTTAGCATCACCCTTTAATGAGAAAGGAAATAATTTGAGAATAAATTAATAGCGAGTTTTCTCATCATGAGTAAAAAGGATGGCTATGTTATTCAACTTGGTAAGATGTGCCACAATAGTTTCAGTTTCATAACCATGAAAAGTATCAGATTCAACCGAAGTAATTAACTATGGGTCGACAGAGAATTCATAATCCTTATCATCGATAAAGATAGGTGAAGTAGCAAACTTAGGATCACATTTCATTCTACCATTCAGAGATTTTTCTTTATACTTGCATACTAATTTCTCTAGATCATCTCTATCTCTGCAAGCAAGAATATCTCTAGTTGTCTCCTCATTCATAACATAACCTTCAGGTACCTTAGGCAATTCATATCTAGGAGGGCTAGTTATAGCAGGTGTTCCAGGAGTTTCAGTTTCAAGATCATCATCAGATTCAACAACATCATGTTGTATAACTCTAGCAATTTGTTTATCAAGAAATTCACCAAGTGGCACATCATCATTAAGCAAGGTACTAGCATCATCATAAGCGTTATCCATAGCAGAAGTAGCATCATCAATAACTTGCGACATATCAGAATTAATAGCATGTGGTAGTGTTGCAAGTTTACTTATAACAGAAGATGAATCTAAAGCAGAACTAGATGGTAGTTCCTTACCTCCCCTCGTCTTTGAGGGAAAAATCTTAGGCTTAGCATCCTTCAGATTCTTCATAGTGATAAAGTGATAATAATCCCAAATGACTCAACAAATATAGCTATGCTCCCCGGCAACAGCGCCATAAAAAGGTCTTGATAACCCACAAGTATAGGGGGTCGCAATAGTTATCGAGGGTAGAGTATTCAACCCAAATTTATAGATTCGACACAATGGGAGCTAAAGAATATTGATGGTATTAGCAGCTGAGTTGTCAATTCAACCCCACCTGGAGATTAATTATCAGTAGAAAAGTGATCAGTAGCAAAGTAGTATGATAGTTTTGATAATAGTAGCAGCAACAACGGTAACGGTAACAGTGATGATAGCAGTAGTAACTTAGCAAGAACAATGTAAGATAAATTAGGCATTGTATCGGTGACTTGTTGGATGATATTCATCATGAGACAGTTATAACCTAGGGCGATACGGCACTAGCTCCAATTCGTCAATATAATGTAGGCATGTATTCCGTAAATAGTCATACGAGCTTATGGAAACAACTTGTATGACATCTTTTGTCCTACCCTCCCATGGTAGTGGGTCCATATTGGAAACTAAGGGATATTAAGGCCTCCTTTTAATAGAGAATCAGAACAAAGCATTAACACATAGTGAATACATGAACTCCTCAAACTACGGTCATCACCAGGAGTGGTCCTGACTATTGTCACTCCGGGGTTGCTGGATCATAACACGTAGTAGGTGACTATAACTTGCAAGATCAGATCTAGAACATGGATATAATGGTAATAACATAAATGGTTCAGATCTAAAATCATGGCACCCAGGCCCAAAGTGACAAGCATTAAGGCAAAGTCATAGCAACATCAATCTAAGAACACAGTGGATACTAGGGATCAAGCCCTAACAAAACTAACTCGATTACATGATGAATCTCATCCAACTCCTCACCGACCAATCAGCCTACGAAGGAATTACTCACTTCCGGTGGGGAGCATCATGGAATTGGCAATGTAGAAGGGTTGGTGATGATGAAGAACGAAGATCCCCCTCTCCGGAGCCTCAAACGGACTCCAGATCTGGCCTCCCGATGAAGAACAGGAGGTGACGGTGGCTCCATCTCGTGGATCGTGATAATTCTTTCTCCTTGATTTTTTCTGGAAAAAAAAGGATTTTATAGCGTCAGTTTCAGGGTCTGCAGGACCACCACGTGGGGACAACCCACCTGGACGCACCAGGAGAGGGGGCGCGCCCTGGTGGGTTGTGCGCACCCAGGTGCCCCTCTCTGGTGGATCTTGGCTCAAGATATTCTTATTTATTGCATAAAAATTCCTCGCAAAGTTTCGTTCCATTTCGAGAACTTTTATTTATGCACAAAAACAACACCATGGTAGTTCTACTGAACACAGCGTCAGTTTGAGGTTAGTTTCATTCGAGTGATGCAAATTAGAGTCCAAAACAAGAGGAAAAACATTAGGAAAAGTAGATACGTTGGAGATGTATTATTCTACTTCATCAAGTATGACTACAACTCCAAGGATTCCCATCAAGATGATGTGGATCCCTAAGAAGAAGAACTAGAGAGTTCTTGAGGGTGACTCCGCCAACATTCTTCACTCATATTCATTTTGGCAAGAACAAGTGCAATCAACTTTCATATCTTGCACTAGTTCAAGGAGTCACAAACCCTCTTGTTGGTAAGACAAGGGACAAGGTAATCTAATGCTTTCATGGACAACATCATGTGTGAATTTCACTCTTTGTCTATGGATATCCTTGTGTTTTCCTTGTGGGACTAACTCGTGTAGGTATTGAAAGTGCAACTCACTCCAATGGATTGCTCCAAATGATCTACATAAACATTGAGCATCTATATCTTCAACACCTACATGAAGTCATCACCGACAAAACCCAAGGTTAGTTCATCCCCCTTAGGGGGGATATCACATCTAGGGGGAGATTTGCTCTAAGAATTGAGCTAAAACAACTCTAATGGTGTGAACACAACAATGCTTTCTGTAAAAGTGGTAACCCCACTTGTGCTTAAACGATGAGTATGACCTATGATCAAATGTTCTCATTTGACTCCTCAGTCAATATACTCATATATAGATGACCTAGTCATCGCCAATTGCTTGATAGATGCTAGAGTGTTTGTGCATGCTCTGCCACATATTTCATTTGCCATCTTATTGTGTGAGCATGTTGGTTGCATATTTTTTCCATTCGGGGACATCCATTTGGTGCTTTGTTTGTTTGGCTTCTCTTTTTGCCAAATGGATGGACAAGAATGCCTAAGAACTCCCTCTAGCTATCTATGATTTTCTCGTCTCAAACTCTATTCATGCTACATCACAAAGTTTGAACAAGTTGAATTCAGACCCTCCGGGTGAGGAGCACTCGGAGTCACCGATCCGTCAAGGGCTTAATTCCAAAACCTCTTAGTGCATTTCGGTCTGACTGATCCATCCCATTCGGTCATACCGAGTTCATTAAGTTGATCTAGGTTTTAATCTCGGTGCAACCAATTTGAACCCTTCGGTCACACCGAGTTGCAGCAACCGCTTGCGATTCTGCATCTTGGTGCCACTGAGTCGTTCCACTCGGTCACACCGACAGAGTCTGGATATATATACCCGGGCTGAAAATTTGAAAATTTCTCCAAACACTTTGCCCGCGCCTGTCCAGCTCTACGCCTCGAGGTCTCCGGATCGTCTCCTCTTCACCCATGACCTCCTGCCGCTGGTGTTCGTCGCCGTTGTCGCCATAGAGGGTTCATCACCAAGTTAGGGTATGAACTCATCTCCTTGTGCAATCTTTAACTCCGATTCTTGCACTAAGGACAATGCCATGATTCTTGCCACGATTGAAATAGTTCTATCCAGTCAAAACTTCCTCTAGATTAGTTTTGATCCAAAAACTTAGGGTTAGGTTTCCGCCAAACTCATCTCGGACCGACCGATTTGAAAGATTCGGTCTCACCGATTTGACCCAGGCCATTGCACATGTACTACTCGGTCTGACCGAAGTGTACAAATCGGTGTGACCGAGTTTACTTTCTCAGTGAAACCCTAGCATCTCGGAGTCACCAAACTGTGTCTCGGTCTGACCGTTTTCACATGTTTAGACTCCAAAGTTGCTTCGGTGTCACCGAGTTTGTCATATCGGTAGCTCTAAAATGCTTTCTGTAGAAAACTAAAATTAAGTTTTTGAGTCATTCTTTTTGCCAAAATAGTTGTACTTTGTGTTGCTTATCTACTCTACCTATACCCATCTATTCACAGGGTTAGTTACAGCAATGTCAGACCAGAGTGACAGCCAGAACAGGTCAGAGGAGCACCAGAATCTGAGTGAGGGCACTAGTCCCTCAAGAAGCTCTGATGATGGAAGCAAAAGCATGCCCAGCAATCTGCCTAAGGATGCTACTAGGCATAGGAAGAAGAGAACCTCAGAATCTAAAGATGAGGACAATATTGCTGATGAGGAGGTCACTTCCAAGAAGAAGTTGACCAAGAAAGAACATGTTGATGCTAATGCTACTGGCATTAAGCCAGGCATGAAAGTAAAGGCTCCTGCTCAAAGAAAGCCTATGTCCAAAGCCAGGGCCTCAACACTTGAAACTTTGAAATCAAAGGAAGAAGAGGCTGCTAGAGGCAAGAAGAGGAAGGAAAGGGTCAAAAAGACCATGGCTAGAGTTATTAGAAAACCTTCTATGATGAAGGAGTCTGATGAGGAAGATGATGAAAAAGAAGATGCTGCACCAGCTCTCAAGACACATAAATTGATGGGAGATGCAATCAAGTCAGGGGCTGCTCCTTCTAAGCCCAAGACTGCTCCCAAGCAATCATCACAAGCTCAAGCTCCTAAGCAGATTGCACCCAAGACATCTACAAGAAACGTCCCTGCTGCAGAGAAGAACAAGGCCCCAATGCCTGAAGTTGAAGAAGAAGAAGAGACCCAAGTGCTTAGAAAGCTCAAGCCCAAGATACTTGATCATGATGACAACCATCCCATTGCAGAGAATATGAAGTTAAGGAAAGATGCGGGTCTTAGACTATGGAGGCAAACTGATCCTTATGCAACAAGGAGAAGAACTATTGTGGATTATAGGTTCCACACCAAAGAATAACAAGACTTCTATGAGATTGTCCTCCTGGACAAGAAGCCCATAGTCAGTGACATGAGATGGGTTGATTGGACTTTCATTGATGACAATGAAGATCACTTTCCTGGAGTTCATGAGAGCTTCAGAATGAATGGAGTTGATGCTTTTGTGGGCCAGAAACTGACAAAATGGAATGATGAGATGGTGATGTAGTTCTTTTCCACAACTCATTTTTACCTAGATGGCAAGATTGTCTGGATGATAGAGGGTACAAGGTACCAATCTTCTATTGCTGAATGGGCTGAGCTAATCCATGCTCCTGAAGAGGTTGATGATGATACTGGTGTGTATGCTAATCCTAGGAAAGGCCACAACTCCATGGCACACATGTACAAGGAGATACCAGATGATGCCTTGAAGACACATAAATTTGGCTCAGTCTACTACCTTCTGTCAGGGCTGCCAACCATCAACACCATCCCGAGGCACACATTGTTTCCCAAGTCTGGAGATGACAGGATGATCAGAGGGCATTCAATTAACTTGCTGCATATGTTTGATGTGCCAGAGAAGTTCAAGGTGATGACCTTGATAGTTGAGACAGTTAAGAGGACTGCAGCTGACCAGAAGAGATCACGTCGATATGCCCAACAGATTCAAATGCTCATTAATTCCAAGGTGGGCACAAGCATATACTTGCTAGACAGAGAGCACCTTCCCCTGAAGCCAGATTTTGAGGATAACACAGTTGTCATGGATGCTTCACAAGCTACTTCTATTGAGGCTCAGGAGAAGAGAGAGAAGGCTAAGGCAAAAAAGGCTTCCAAGATTCCAGATGCCTCAGTTGCAAATCTCAAGACCAAGCAGGACCAGCTCAGCTATCTGCTTGAAGCTGCAATGAGGATTGAGAAAGGACTAACCAGCCTGACTCAAAACCAAGAAAGTCTTGAGAGAATCATTGAGACAAAGTTTTATGATCTAGACTTGAAGGTCACAGAGATTCAAACTGCAGTTGAGCAACTCCAAGAAGAAGCAGAAGAGAGGAGAGGAAGATCTAACACAGATGCTTATCAGAGGGTGCCTAGAGCACAAAGGTCTGCAGTTGTGCCAGTTAGTAACACAAGGGCCACAACTTCAGCACCTGCAGCCATAGCCTCAGTTGCCCCTCCAGTTCCTCAGACATCAGCCAGAGTCTTTGCAGATGCTGTTCTCTCCATGCCATCTTCGCACTCCGGAGCTCCCGAAGATCGTGCTTAGAGTGCCGTATAACACTATGCATTTTTGAGCTTTTTGGTAACTTGTTGCCAAAGGGGGAGAAAGTGTATAGATCATAGGCTTCGAGAGAGAGTGTTTTGCTTCTTATTTGTCTCTGTTGCTACTTATTTGCTCATATGTTTGACAATATTTGTGCTTGCATGTGAGATACTCTTATGATCATGTGGTTGATCATATTATGCTTTAATGTGTGTGCTCGAATGATGCTATCTTATCATTTGTGTATGATCAATCATATTTGTCTTGGCGATGAGTGCATGCTATTTACATTCTATTATTTTGAGTGCTCCACCAAGATGTATGTGACATGGAGGAGTAACCCATGATCCTAATCGATTGTGCATTTGCATTCAAAAGCAAATCATAAATAATGCACAAATTTAGAGGGGAGGGCTCTTGCTTATCACATATTTCTCAAAGCAACATATATTTCATTCTTATTATCATTTGACGAAGCTTTGATCTATATGTTGTCATCAATTACCAAAAAAGGGGGAGATTGAAAGTGCAACTAATCCCTGGGTGGTTTTGGTAATTCATAACAACATGTAGCTCATTGAACTAATATCCTTTCAAGATGACTATTTCAGAAAGTTCAATGATTGGCATGGCATGGCATGGACTAGAGATGTGGACCCCTCAAAATGTTAAGGACAAATATTGGAAAAAGCTCAAGACTCTTCATTTCTATCTTAGTGATCCAAGATCACATTGAGTCCATAGAGATCACATTGAGTCCATAGTAAAGCCAATACTATTAAAAGGGTATGAGGTGTTGCTTAATGGTCTATTTGCTCAAAATGTTTAGTGATATGCTCCAAAGCCCTCAACCATTTTCTCAAACCCAAATATGTCTTAAACCTAAAGTCAAATTCGGCCCCACCAATTTGATTCATTCGGCGCCACCGAGTTCACTTGACATAGCCATAGCCAGAAACCCTAATCAATTCGGTCTCACCGATAGGGATCTCGGTCTCACCGAGATGGGATTGCAAATTCTTTGTTTCCCTTCGTAACGTTTCGGTCTCACCGAAATGAGCGGTCGGTCCCACTGAGTTCGTAGTGCAAACTCTTTATTTCTCTTTCATAACGTTTCGGTATCACTGAAAGGAGCAATCGGTCCCACCGAGTTTGCCTGATCAACTCTTTGTTTGCTTGTTACTGAAATCGGTCTCACCGAGTTGAAGTAATCGGTCAAACCGAGATCAAGTTTTGCCCTAACCCTAGATCATCGGTCCCACCGAGTTGATCATGTCGCTCCCATCGAAAAGCCTAACATTCACATTTTGAACTGAATCGGTCTCACCGAGTTCATACATTCGGTCTGACCGAGTTGACTCTTTTGTGTGTAACATTTAGATTTTGTGTGGAGGCTATATATACCCCTCCACCGTCCTCTCCATGTGAGAGAGAGAGAGCCATCAGAACATGCCTACACTTTCAGCATTCATTTTCTGAGAGAGAACCACCTACTCATGTGTTGATACCAAGACGTTCCAATCGAACCACAAGAATCTTGATCTCTAGCCTTCTCCAAGTTGCTTTCCACTCAAATCATCTTTCCATCATAGCCAAATCTGTGTGAGAGAGAGTTGAGTGTTGGGGAAACTATCATTTGAAGCACAAGAGCAAGGAGTTCATCATCAACACATCATCTATTACATTTTGAAGAGTGGTGTCTCCTAGATTGGTTAGGTGTCACTTGGGAGCCTCCGTCAAGATTGTGGAGTTGAACCACGAAGTTTGTAAGGGCAAAGAGATCGCCTACTTCGTGAAGATCTACCCAAGTGAGGCAATTCCTTCATGGGTGTTGGCCATGGTGGGATAGACAAGATTGCTTCTTCATGGACCCTTCATGGGTGGAGCCCTCCGTGGACTCGCGCAACCGTTACCCTTCATGGGTTGAAGTCTCCATCAACGTGGATGTACGATAGCACCACCTATCGGAACCATGCCAAAAATCTCCGTGTCTACATTGTGTTTGCCTTTCCAAACCCCTCCCTTTACCTTCATATGCAATGTTTTACATTCCGCTGCTATACTCTTAGAATTGCATGTGTAGGTTGATTGCTTGACTCGTGCTAAGTTGTTAAAATCTGCCAAGACTTAAAATTGAGAAAAGGGTAGATTTTTATTTGGTCAAGTAGTCTATCACCCCCCTCTAGACCTACTTTCGATCCTACACAGCTGCACGTCCTATTGGTAGAGATTGACATCATGTTTGGGGGATCGGCATGGAGGCGGACATAAAAGGCAGAGCAGACGATCGCGGACGGGAACACCTATGTCGACAACTTCATGTGTGTCGCGCACAGCCGCACCGACCTCGAGGCCGACCCATCCACGTAGATCATGGACCTCGCCTCGACCGGCAACGTCTTGGCGGTGTACTATGACGAGGAAGGATAGGACATGAGAGATGAAGGTGTTTGTGTGCCATGTGGACACATCCGTGTACCATGTCTTACTCTTCCACACCAGCGACCCACAACTTAATTTCCTCGAGCTCACGATCGGCAAAGATGTCGGACATGGGGAATAATAAGGACTTAGAACACGGACACCGGCGAAGAAGAGGTTTATTTTTGCTATGTTAGTAAACATGCCTTGTCCATTTCTATTAACAAAATATGTCGAAAATGCCATGAATTTAGTCCGGTTTGCATGAAAATCATTCGGTTTATTTAAATTTTGTTTGAAATATGTCCGGATATTTAAGGTACACAGTTGGGGAATTCCCACAGTTGGACGGCTGTCTCATATATACCCTAGCCTTTATATCCGGGAGCGTTTTCCTTCCATTATTCACCCATTTGGTTGAAAATGACGTTCGGGTAAAGTTGAACAAGGCACGTGTATTATTTTGGGATGGGGAGGTGTACAGCTTCGCTGTGAATTTTTTTTTTGAGGGAAAGCTATCATGGCGGTTTATATTTCATGTGAAAAAAAGGATATATCGTTTGATAGGACGTCCACTAGAAAACCCGGAGGCTCCGACTTCCAAACAATAGTTCGAGAGGACTCCGAATTCCTAGCCAACACATCGGCCGCCATATTGGCTTCTCTAGGACAGTGATTAAAAACAATAAAACTAAAATTACGAGCTAAGAAAGTACATTCTTCATAGATTGCCACCGCATGTCCGAGGAAGTTCCCGCCGTTCTGCATAACATCAATCATCTCCATGCAGTCCGATTCGACATAAAATTTGTTGCAACCCATATCATTAGCAAGTAACAACCCATTTCTCAAAGCCCTTGCTTCTGCCGTCGCCGGTGAAAATTAGTTTCGCTGTGAACTTAGTTTTGCTGTGAACTTAGTTTGCCGGTGAAATTTTTTCTTAACGTGGCTTATACGCTCCTATGCGTGCTTAGCAAATTCTGTTATGTGTGGGCCACGTTCACACGTTGACCAGGTTGGCTGTGTTTCTCTTCCTGATTGTGTGCATGTATGGGCTGGTATGAGTTGGGCTTTTCGTTCTTGTGTTTGTTTCCCTGTGGTCCACGTGTGCTCGGTGCCGTTTCCCGTTAATGACGGTGCCGCATTGATCGCATGATCTAGAGACGCCGCTCTTGTTAATCGGTGTCGCCTTGGACGTATAATCTAATATCTCGTCGCTGGACATTTTTTGCTACGTGTTGCCCAATTCAAACGTTGATATGTGATGTGGCTTCTCCTGCCTACGTGCACGGTGCCGACTCCATCCTAGGTTCTGGATGCCACTTCTTTCGGTGTTTCTGGTCATCGTTCGATGCTTCTGGTGGCTGGTTAAGAATAAGAGGTCGGGCTTCGCATGCTGGCCAGCGCGCCGCCGGATTTGCGTACCGCAGCATTGGGCGGCCCCACGGCCCTGCCTCGTGCAGCCCCTCGACGCCTGGATTCGACCTTTTTTCCAATCGGGTTCTCACCCCTTTTCATTAATTTCTCAATCAACGAAAATATATCAGTCTGAATTCAAGTTTTGTCAACTAGCCACTATCCAACAAAAGGAAACTAGACCGAACTAAGCAATGCAAAAGGAGACTGAAAGGAGAAGAGCGAGCTGGTGCACCACCAGAAAACCCACTGCATGATGATCCTAGAGCGGACCACACGCTGTGAGGCGAAAACCTGATGTCACTCACAAGCAACTGCCCAACTACTAAGAGATTCTACGATAAAACTACTGGATAACAGGATTTGCCGCGGCAAAATACTACCAAAAGACACCATAACCAGCGGGCATCAGACCGCAATGGTAGGCCAACTCAGAGAAACACCAACGGAGTTCAACTAGCCAATCTGGATCCCATCATGTCGCCGAGGAGGAGTCTGCCACGGGAAAAGAATCTATCTGCCAAAGCAGCAGCCGCGTGAGCCAATCTCTTCACACCAGTCTGGAACTTCACCTTGTCATCTTCTTTAAGTAGACATGCCCAATATAGCATAAAAGAACATGCAGTGAAAACAGCCTCCAGTGAAGTGCGAGCAATATGTTTATCAAAAGTGACTTTATTTCGAAGGTTCCATATCCCCCAACAAACAGTAGCAATATTCATCATATAAAAGTGTTCCCCTCCTGGAAAAAACCTATACAGCCACGCCCAACTTTGCCAAAGCGAACGGGGGCAGCAAGATGCTCCACCCGTCATTCCCAGCACGCCCCAAACCATGCGGGCAAGTGGGCAATTAAAGAATAGATGGTTCGTTGTTTCAATATTTGTACAAAAGGAACAAGTAGGATCCCTAGGCCACTTCCTAGCCCGCATATTGTCTCTTGTAAGCACAGCATTTTGAAAAAGTTGCCACAAAAAAATCTTAATTTTTAGGGGGATAGGGACCTTCCACACCCATTTATAATTGGGGCCAGATAGGTTCCTTTCCAGCCACTCATAAACTGACTTAGTAGTAAATTTTCAATTACTATTATGTTTCCAAGAGATAGTGTCTGACGAGCTGTTCAGGGGCAGTTGCCTGGCTTTCTCAACCATCCATGCCCATTGGTCATTCAGCTCTCCAAACAATTTGCATCTAAAGCCCAGATTACAATCGTTTGCAACCCAGGAGGCAACAGTGCTCTCTTGATCATGGCAAATATTAAAAAGATCTGGGAAGCGCTCACATAGAGCTGTATCATCCACCCAAGGATCGTGCCAGACTCTTGCCAAGTTACCACTATTGATATTAACTTTTCTTCCAGCCATGTAAGTGTCTTTAACTTTCATGATAGCTTTCCAGCATGGAGAATCCGAGAAACGGGTCCGTATATCAGCTACTGTTTTGTTTCTAAAATATCTGGCCCTCACAATACGCTGCCACAGGCCATCACCTGTTTCAAGCTTCCACCACCATTTAACAAGCAGACTAATGTTTTGCTTATGAAGATCCTTGATCCCCAAACCCCCAATTTTCTTAGAGCGACATACTCTATCCCACTTCACCATATGGTATCCATGTTTCTTATTCTTTTTTCTCCAGAAAAATCGTCTGCGATGTTTATTCATTTTTTTCAATAAAGGTTTTATTGAAAAGAAATATCGACATAAGATAAGATGGAATCCCATCCAGGCTGGATCCCAACAAAGTAAGTCTGGCTCCTGATGATGCTGCATACGCAATCCAGGCATCCAATTTTTTAATCATTTTCCCTTCCAGAAAATCCAAATCTATGTTCTTAAGAGTAGAATATGTAACAGGAACACCCAAATATCTCATGGGCAGGGTGCCCACTTGACAATTAAACATGTCCGCATAAACTGAGTCAGTCTCGTTATCCCCTCCAATAGTAAAAATCTCACTGTTGTCAAAAATGATTTTCAATCCTGACATGAGCTCAAATAGATACAGCAAAAGTTTGACATTGATAGCTTTATCAATATCATGTTCAAAACAAACCACCGTATCATCCGCATATTGGAGGATACCAACACCTCCCTCAATAAGGTCAGCCGCTAAACCCTTGATGAGGCCGTTTTTTGTGCTGAGAGCACCATTTTGGTCAGGCATTCAGCCGCCATGTTGAATAGAAAGGGGGAATGAGGGTCACCCTACCGTACCCCCTTAGCACTTTGTATATATGGGCCGATCTCATCATTAATCTTGACACTCACCGTGTCGTTCTTAAGGATTTGAGAAACCCATCCGCACCACTTAGAATTAAACCCACGCTTCTTATGACAGTCAAGCAAAAAATCCCAATTTACTTTGTCGTAGGCCTTTTTAAAGTCAAGTTTAAGGACCACACCCACTTGCTTTTTGATATGAGTATAATGCAATACTTCTTGTAAGGAGAGAATACCATCAACAATGTGTCTCCCCTTAATAAACGCATTTTGTTGGACACTAAACAGCTTATAGGCATATTTGCTTACTCTAATATCCATAGCTTTTATAGGGGCAACGAAGTAAGCAAATTGGCCTATATTGCTGGATTCTTGTAGTATCTGCCGATTTGGGTAAAAGAGTTATAATGCCATAGTTTAGGCGTTGTACGTCCAACTTGCCTTCATAGAACCATTCGAAAAGACAGAAAAGGTCGTGGGCAACCACCTCCCAGCAATGTTGATAGAACTCAACAGGGATATCATCTGGACCAGGGGCACGATTGGACCTCATATCAAAAAGGGCCTAGATTCGACCTATTCTAGTGGCAACGCACAGCGACCGTTCATGGCAGGCAGACGAGGCAGCCGTCGTACCTGCACTGAAGCATGGCGTTCTTCTTTTGGTCGTGGGGTTGATGCAGCGCACGCCACCGCGCATGAGCAGGATCTCCCGATTCGATCTGGTGGAGGAGAGCACCTGGCTAGGGCGCTCCACAGCGGCCCTTAGGTATGACATCCACTAAGAAGGTGAGTCTGTCCTTCATTGTGAAATCGTGCTGCGGCCGCAACGTGCTGCTCCCAGAGGGCTTCTAATAGAACATGTTTGGCTACTCCCGGCGCGACCACGGCCTGGGAGCTCTATGCGGGCAGGCCGGGAAACGCGCTGGAGCTTGCGAAGAAGGAAACTTGACCGTGATGTACGACTACCTGATGCTACTCCGGAGTTGGGCCCTATTCGCGCTGTCGCAGACGTACATAGTTTCCGGCGTTGGCCACACGGGTTTGATATCATGGATTAGGTCGTGCACAGCGGGATGGCCAATGGTGGCGAGGAATCAATCCCCCGCATGACCAATTATTTCTTCAGGTCCAAGAACGGCAAGAGCGAGGAGGAGGGCATTGTGGTGTCCATCCGCCTGCCAAAGAACATCATGGAGAACTAGCTCAATCCGTCAGTGGCTCGAGCTCATTGATATATGGCATGCGGTTGACGCCGTGGAGGTCACCACCACTGCAACTGCTGCCTGTGGCCATCGGTCGCCTCCCTCCATGACCGCCGAGCTATGTTTCTCCTCGCAGCCGCGTATGTCCATGTCGTCCCTACTAACCCATGGCATCATCTGCTTCAGTCCCACCCATACAGACCATCATTGTAGCATGGAAGGCCTATCTTACCGTTCGTATGGATCTGTATTTTGATGTGTTGAGCGTCTTGCATTTCATTTACTTCTCCTTATTTTGTGTTCATATATGGATTCTGACAGAATTCAATCGTTGTTGGAACTCTGCTTTCATGAATCCTTCATATGTTTGTAGATATGATTGTAACATATGTTGCTTATGTTTTTCTCATTTTTTTGCAGCCTAAATGGAATAACTAGTATATATAGACATGTTGTATATTATTGGGGAGTATATGGCGGGTTGCACTGCCTGGGTGCACATAGCGAGGTAGGTCGGATGGCATCAGGGTGGTGGTTTCCGATTTTGTTGCTGGTTGGTGCATGTCCTGGTTAGGCATGGTTTTCGAGGATGACTTGCTACGTGCATGCATAATAGCAGAAGTTGATGTGACTACGTACATTTGTATAGGCAGTTTTAATATATTTTTTTCGTTTGCATGCGTAGGTTGTGATGAGTTTCGTGCGTAGTGGTCGAGAGATCTTTTCTGCTGGCTGTTATCGGCTATAGTGTTGTTTTGCATGGCTGTGCCGTGTTGGTTTTCCTTTGTTTAAAGTCCGCTGCTGCGTTGATCGTAGGTTCTCGTGGTCGTGGGTGCTGATATTTGTGACGCCCCGAGACCGATGTGCCAGGTGTCTTCCAGTTATTCGCTGTCGTTGCCATGTCATTTTCTTGCGTGTTGCATCTTATCATGTCATCATGTGCATTGCATCATCATGTTTTAAAACTTGCATGCGTCCCGGCCTTCTCATTCTCTCCGTTGTCCGTTCTGAGCCCAGACACACTTGCACGCGCCCGCGGCATGTCCGAAATAGCATTTTATAAGTGGCCGGAAAAATGTTCTCGGAATGGGTTGAAAGTTGGCGTGCAGTCTTATTATAGTGTAGATAGACCGCCTGTCAAGTTTCATCGCATTCAGAATTCGTTTGATAGCCCAATCGTTAAACTATAGCGACAATATAGTCGGTCTAACGTCGGACGTTTTCGGTCTCCGAAAACTGTTGCCGGGTTTTCCCTCTCTTTCCTCTCTAGCCCATCTACACAGCCCACCTAGGCCCAGACTACTCCTCCTCGTGCCTGGAGTCGTCCGATCGTGATCCGAGGGTCCGAAAACGGATGAAAACCCCTAACCCTAGCCATCCCTGCCTATATATGGACAAACCCCCTTCCAAATTTGGGCAGCCTAGCCCTTCCCCTACCTCCCTGCCGCCTCCCTCCTCAAATTCCGTGCCACCAGCCGCCTTTCCCCTCCAAATCCGGCGCCAGCCACCTCACCAGCGCCACTTGGCGAGCCCCCATTGGCCTGCGCCGCTGCAACCACCGCATCTGGCCATCCAGGGCGTGCCACGTGGCCTCCCTGCCCTGCTCCTATCGCCCCGCGCCGCCAGGCCCGCTCCAGGCCCGCCCGGGCCCCGATCTGGGCTCTGAGGCCCGCACCGCGCCGCCCCTGCTCCCCGAGCTCCAGATCGGGAGAGGGAGATCCTGATCCGAGCTCCTCCGTCGCTCTGCCCCGTCACCCCGCGGACCTCGCCGGACTTGCTCCTGCCGACGAGTACCAGGCCGGACCCCGCCGCCCCGCTCTTACTTCCCCGTCTATCTTCTTCTCCTTCCTCCTCTCACGTCTCCCTCTCTCCTGTTCTACAGGAGCCACCGCCGCCATGGATGAACGCGAGCCGAGCTCGCCGTCGCCGGATCTTCACCACCGCGGCCGGAAACGGACGGATCCCATCCGGATCCGCACCTCAGGGACCTCCTCTGCTCCTCCCCGACATCAAGCCTTGCGCCGCCTTGCCCAACGTCGCCGGCGGCCGGGTATAGCTGCGCCTCGTCCCTAGCTTCGGGCTGGGAGGCGCTCGATGGTGCCCGTTGACCCAGCCGGCCCATGTCCGTCCAGCGCCAAGGCCGGCCCAACACCAAGACGCCAAGGCCCGGTTCCCTAAAGCCCAACATGAGGAAGCCCACCTCCTGTTTGCTCCTGTGCAGCCTAGTTCGGGCCAGATTCGGCCCAGTTTCTGTTTTTTTTTCAGATCTGCGTTTTAGCCATTTATCCTGAGACTGCAGTTCTACAGAAAAGACCCTCATGTTCATGCATAAAATAACTCACAATTCGTGCATCGGATTAAAATGATTTATATATGAAACTTGCTCAGAATTTTGTCTAGTTTAATAATATGTCACTTTCATCCATGTTTAAAATGTCTAAAATAATGTTTGTTTAAATTTGCTCCTATGCCATGCTAATATGATTTAATTCATAACTAAATAACCGTAACTCGGAATTAAATAATCTTTATACGTAAAGGGGGTAGAATTTTGCCTAGTTTAACATGGTGGCATCACTTTGCATGTTTAACAACTATAAAATTTGATTTAGGGCAGAACAGTACCATAACCAAAGTATGCTCATGAGGAGTTTCCGGAAATGTTGTTCGTTGCTTCTGGCCTCATTTAAACTTGACTAGATGGGTAGTTTTCTTTTGCTTCACCCTCTTGCCATGTTTAACAACATTTAATATTATTGGGTACATAAACGAGATCGAACTAAATAATTGATGTGGTGCTCCGTCAATATGCAACTCGTTGCATATTGAGCTCCACTTAATTTGTAGTTTTGGTTGTTGCACTTTGCCATGCCATACCCTCTTTAAACCGGACATGCATCATACTTATTTGCGCATCATGCCATGTCTATGTGGTGGTTGTTTACTATGTTGTGTGCTTCTTTCCGGTGTTTGCTTCTTCGGGTTGGTTCCGGTAACGTCGTGCTTGTGAGGAACCGTTCGTCTATGTACGTTTGTCTTCTTCATGGACTCGTTCTTCTTCCTTGCGGGATTTCAGGCAAGATGACCATACCCTTGAAATCACTTCTATCTTTGCTTGCTAGTTGCTCGCTCTTTTGCTATGCCTATGCTGTGATACCTACCACTTGCTTATCATGCCTCCCATATTGTTGGACCAAGCCTCTAACCCACCTTGTCCTAGAAAACCGTTGATTGGCTATGTTACTGCTTTGCTCAGCCCCTCTTATAGCGTTGTTAGTTGCAGGTGAAGATTGTAGTTTGTTCCTTGTTGGAACATGGAGATGTTGTTCCTTGTTGGAACATGTTTACTTGTTGGGTTATCACAATATATCTTATTTAATTAATGCATCTATATACTTGGTAAAGGGTGGAAGGCTCGGCCTTATGCCTGGTGTTTTGTTCCACTCTTGTCGCCCTAGTTTCCGTCATATCAGTGTTATGTTCCCGGATTTTGCGTCCCTTACGCGGTTGGGCTATAATAGGAACCCCTTGACAATTCGCCTTAAGTAAAGCTCTTCCAGCAATGCCCAACATTGGTTTTACCATTTGCCACCTAGCCTTTTCTTTTCCCTTGGGAGTCGCGCTCCTGAGGGTCATCATTATTTTACCCCCCCCCCCCGGGCCAATGCTCCTCTGAGTGTTAGTCCAACTGAGCGATGTCCGGGGCTACCAGGGGCAACTCTGGGCTAGCCTACCCGACGTCTGGCTCATCTGAGTGTGCCCTGAGAAAGAGATATGTGCAGTTCCTATCGGGATTTGTCAGCACATTCGAGCGGTGTTGCTGGTTTAGTTTTACCCTGTCGAAATGTCTTGTAGAACCGGGATACCGAGTCTGATCGGAATGTCTCGGGAGAAGGTCTATTCCTTCGTTGACCGTGAGAGCTTGCCATGGGCTAAGTTGGGACACCCATGCAGGGATTTGAACTTTCGAAAGCCATGCCCGCGGTTATGGGCAGATGGGAATTTGTTAATGTCCGGTTGTAGATAACTTGAACCTTAACTTAATTAAAATGAGTCAACTGTGTGTGTAACCGTGATGGTCTCTTTCCGGTGGAGTCCGGGAAGCGAACACGGTGTTGGAGTTATGTTTGACGTAGGTTGTTCTAGGATCACTTCTTGATCATAGTTTATCGATCGTGCTTTGCCTTCTCTTCTCGCTCTCTTTTGCATATGTTAGCCACCATATATGCTAGTCGCTTGCTGCAGCTCCACCTTATACCTTTTACCTTACCCATAAGCTTAAATAGTCTTGATCGCGAGGGTGCGAGATTGCTGAGTCCCTGTGGCTCACAGATACTTCCAAAACCAGCTTGCAGGTGTCGTTGAACCGTGCAGATGACGCAACCAAGCTCAGGAGGAGCTCGATGAAGATCTTGTCCTTTGTTTTGTTTCGTTCTAGTTGATCAGTAGTGGAGCCTAGTTGGGGTCGATCGGGGACCTTTGTCGCATTTGGGGTTCTTTTTTTATTTTGGTTCCGTAGTCGGACTTTGAGTGTATTTGGATGATGTAATGCTTTATTCATGTAATTGTGTGAAGTGGCGATTGTAAGCCAATTATGTATCTTTCCCTTATGTATTACATGGGTTGTGTGAAGATTACCTCACTTGCGATATTGCTTTCAATGCGGTTATGCCTCTAAGTCGTGCTTCGACACGTGGGAGATATAGCCGCATCGAGGGCGTTACAATATTCTAGATGGTCGTGATTACGTGGTTGGATTATTCACGCCCTTGTATAATGTTCAAGGCTCTAGGCTCAGTAGCAGAAGCAACTTTTAATTTGTTACATGTACATAAAATAACCATCGACTACTAAGAAAGTAAAAATAAAAACATTTGCTCCCTAGAACAATAAGTGTGTGTCCACCAAAAAAGAAGAGAAGATTAGGCCGAATCAAATCATCATAGTAAAAGAAACGACTGGAAACCTCTTCTCATATTTCTTGTATGCAAGCAAGTTGTGGTGAATTTGGATAACACACTATTAACATACATAATAAGATCCTTAAGGGTGAAAAAAACACCACTAGCTATCTTTCTCGGTGTTGTATATATTTGTTTTCCCTCTGAATGTTGTAAGATAATGACCAGCCTAAAAGCTTAGTGAAAATATTTTTGCCTAGCTTCTGGCTGAGAAAATATTTTCCAATTGCTATGTCAATGCAAGTTAGTCAACGGCCAGACAAAAAACTGCAATAGATGGGTATACCTATTGATTTTTTTTCCTACACATAAAAAAATGGCACTTCCAATTTAATACCCAAACAATATCTTTGATGTATAGCTGAAGTCTATATGCTCATAAATTACCAATTCAGTCGTAGGTTCATGCAAACTGTTTGCCCGAAGTATAAACTCTATCATGTTAACTACTGATATGACACTCCCTCGGCTAATGATGCTAATGGAAGGAAGTTATCATCGTAGTATACCCTCTGTTTTATAGAATGGCATGATGTAAATAAATGAAACTTCTTAAAGATGTATCAACAAGAGGATTTCTCTGTTTAGCAACATTTATTGTAAATAGTAAACACATTCTATATGGATACACCGTATCGACGGGCGCGGTGGCTAGTACATATCTAGTGACAGATATTATAATAGCTTTGGAGATGCCCTAACTCCTCGAAGTTGCAAATGTGTATGGCCAGAATGTGAATATTTAGTACTTCAATTTTTTACACAGGCCACTTCGTTTTCAGTGTCAATCTTTGACTTATAATTTTGGTTAATAAAATATGAATTATACTATCTCTGTCCTGGTTTATGGGTCCCTTTCATATTTTGTGCTAATTATTTTATCTTAGATTTAACTAATAAAATGTTAATACATGTAACAAAAATAATATCATTTGAAACTATGCTCAAATACGAGTCCAACGACACAATTTTTAATGACATGCATTATTACTTTCTTAGTTAAATCTACGGTTAAAGTTTGACACAAAATACTAAGAGGACCAATAAATCAGAACGAAGGTAGTATGTCATAAAATATTTATGATTGGAAAGAAATACTTCCTCCAATAAAAAATAAGTGTCATATTTTTGATGGGGTACTTGTTATCGCATACAACTCAGTTTTTGTTTTTTTATGGTAATACGTGTCTCATTCATATCATAAAGATCAAAATACAAGTCACATAATGACTGACATGACAAAACTGAAAAGATAGCAAAACATCTCCGAGCTTGACACCAACGCCCGTCACCTGCCTCCGGCACCACCACAGCAGCCACCTAAAAAAGAATGACAGATCACCTCTCCACATGAGCTCGACGCGGCTCCATCATTGATATGCAGCTTTACGGACCTCCAAGGTGACTCATCAAAAGTGAAGCCATTGTCGTTGAACGAATTAGACCGGGGCAACACCCCGGACACGGCATCGAGCTCCAGATGTAGAACCCCACCATGACTAAGACACCGAAGAAGGAAACCATACCTGCCATCCATGAACCACGAACTCAGCACATGTTTCGACTTCCAGATGTCGTCGATGCAGACCACAATCTGGATCCGCTCCCGGACTACCTCCCAAGCTCCGCGCCGACGCTGGAGAAAACGTCGTCGCAACGATGGAGCCCGAGGACATAGGTCCACCATGAGGATGCCGCCGCCACCACGCCATCCTTATTTGAACAGATTGGTTTCCAAAATCCATCTCGAACCATAGGGCCAATGGCCTCGTCAGGGAAGGATCCAAAGAATCTTTATTTAACACGGTCATTGTCGCCGCCGAAGCTAAGACGATGAACAGTTTAAAAACCTAGACTGCGAGGGAGTAAAAACGAACCACACGTGTGGATCCGGCGACCCCCCTCACCACCGACGACCGAGATCGTCGGCGGAGGGGAGCCGCCGGAGGACGGCGCTAGAAAATTGGCGCCCCTGACAGCGGCTAGGGTTGGAGCCGCTAGGGACGAGAGGAACTAGGCAAGGAAAGGATTTCTCTTCGCCCCATGCAGTTTTTAACTAACTTTCTGTTGGTGTGTAATATTTTTTTGAACATCAGTACAGACACAAGCGCTTATATACACGCGTATACACTTATCCATATGAACGCGCACACACACTCTACCCGTAGAAATATGAAGCGTCCTTAGATAAAAAAAACCGTGTGGAAACAACCTTGCTATACTCCCTCCGGTCCTTTTTAGTTCGCATATAGGATTTGACTAAAGTCAAGCCTTGTAAAGTTTGACCAACTTTGTAGAAATAAGTGTCAACATTCACAATATGAAATCAATACCACTAGATGTGTCATGACTTAAAGTTTCATATTATATAACTTTAGCATGGCAGATGTTGATATTTTTTCATATAAATACGGTCAAACTTTATGAAGTTTGACTTCAGAGAATTCTAATATGCAGTCCAAAGCTAGATTCGGGTATGCAAATTAGCAAAACATGCATCTTCTGGAGAATTGCATCCCAGGACAGGGTTTTCGTCGGGGAATTGGGGGTGGACATACTCCAGGAGTCTCAAGGACTTCTAATTCGAGCGCGAACGAATTTAAGATGCTAGGATTGATAGAAACTGGGGATTTTTTGTTTGTTTGTTTATAACGCACCGGTGCTACATTTCGCCTCGCCTGTAAACTGGACTCATAGTAACAACTCCATATATCCTTGGATTGTATCTGCTATATGTCAGCGGTGTGGCACCAGTGCCATACAATCATTTCCCTTCGATTTGGTCGTGAATGCAATTATGGACAATAATAACACACTGGTCGTAGTTCCTCGCAAACTCAAGACTAGGATATGCATAATGTGGAGGAGAAATCTTTGTGGAATTTTCAAAAAAGAAAAGGGGGAAAATTTTCGTGGCTATGGATTATAGGTTTGGATTTCCTGGTGATGTTTTAGTTTCTCTATCGATAGTTGCGGTACATCATTGACTTACCAAATGGTTTCTATACTTTGTTGAAGATTTGGATATGTAAATAAGCAAAACATGCGTCTGCCGGAGAAATGTATGTGTTGGAACATGGGGGGTTACACATTCCCAAAAGCTTTTTATTCAAGTAGAAATGAATTTACGAAGCTAAGATTGGTAAAAGAACTGGGAAATAGTTTTATGGCACTGGCGCTACATTGCACCTTGCCTAGAAATTTGACTCAAAGCAATAACTCCATTGCACGTTGAAGGATTGCATCTGTCACATTCAGTGTTCCGCTGGTGTCTTATTATTTTCCTTAGATCTGGTTTGTGAAAACGCAGTTATATAAACATTAGTACAGTGATTTATAGCTAACAACTTTCCATATATTATAGCATTTGCCCTATTTGGAATAACCAACTTATTCAGTAGGCACAAAAACTGTCAAACTCTGTCTTTACATTTTCCCCCCATCTGGCATCAAATGCTTGAAAAATGATGGTACCAGCAAAAGGACTGATCATGAGATCAGTCTTTCCCTGCTTTGATTTGCATATTGTACAGTCTCGAGTAAACACCATTGCTTGCTGAGACTAATGTTGCGTGGCTACCCGTCTCTACCACCTCACCTTTGTCCATCACGACAATTACATCTGCGTTTGTGACTGTGGACAGCCTGTGGGCAATCGTGATACTTGTGATCTTGCTTGAGAGCTCACCCTTGTTTTTCCACCCTTTTGCACTGAGGGTGTTCATTACCACCCTCTCAGATTCACCATCTAGAGCACTTGTCGCCTCATCTAGTAGCAGTATGACGGGCTTCTTCAGTATAGTTCTTGCCACAGCTATCCTCTGCTTTTGACCTCCGGAAAGTTGGCTTCCTTTGTCCCCGACCACAGTATCATACCCTTTTGACAGGCTGCTTATGAAGTCATGGATGTTTGCCTCCATTGCGGCCTCCACTATTTCTGTTTCTGATGCGCCTTCATTTCCATAGCTGATATTCTGTCTTATAGACAGGTTGAACAAGATTGGCTCTTGCTGCACCAGTCCTATCTGCTTTCTCAGGCTCTTGAGGTTGTAGCCTCTGATGTCCTTACCGTCTATAAGTACCCGGCCGCTGCAAGGATTGTAGAATCTTAGCAGCAGAGCCAACACTGTGGATTTTCCCGAACCACTTGGCCCAACCAATGCGACCCTTTGGCCTGATTCGATAGCTAGACTGAATCCATCTAGTATGATCACTTCTGGTCTCGAGGGATAGCTGAAACTAACATCTTCGAACTCAACATTACCTACAATTCTGTCCTCACAGTTCAATTTTGGTTCATCCGGCACAATCTGTGTTTCTCTGTCAAGAATGTCTAGTGCAGGATCCAATATCGCAATGGCGGACATGACCATAGGGATCAAGGACCATAGCTCTGTGATGGAAGGTATTGTCATTGCAAATGCTTGGTATGATCGTACACAGTTTTCAAATGTTGCTAGTTTCCTGTCAAGTAGCACAATGGTATAACTCAATGCAATAGCATGTGTCATATGCCACAAGCAGAGGGAAATCCCCTGTACCGCACCATAGTTGATACTCTCAATCCTGCTTATCCGCATCGGTTCTTGCAATGCCAAATCTGCTTTCCTGAGTATTTCTTCTTCCTGAACAAAAGAGGCCACAGTGCGGATGTTGCTAACAGCCTCTGAAGTGAGTGAGATGAGCTTCCGGTGAGACTTAGAGTTGTCAGTGGCAAAACCTTTTGCTGACCTGACCTGTACAAGGCCAGCGATGAAGTGACATGGCATCATAGCCCATGCAACTAGACCCATCCTCCAGTTCACTGCTGTGCTTAACGCTGTTGCTATAATAATTGAAGAGATGCATTGAACCATGACAGCCATTCGATCAGATATAATCGTTTTTACCATGGAGGTGTCACTGACAACACGTGAGGTCAGGAAGCCAACACTGTTTTTTGGTTCCTCGAACCAACCTATTTCACTTCGAAGAACAACTGCATTTATTAAAGAGAATTATTGTAACATTGAAAACAAGAACACAGTATATACTTTATTAAGTGCAACTCATGACTTTGCGAGATACCTGAAAACAGGCCCTCCCTTAGGTTATTCATTGCCCTTTCGCCGACCAGGCCGTAGATATAGTGCTGGAAGATGTTACTGAAAAATGTTAACATCCCTATTAGGAACAAAATAATCGAGTACTTGCTGACTTTTTTATTTGCATCTGCATCGAAGTATGCTATGCCAACTGTCATGATATAGAAAGCAAATAGAGGCCTTGAGATCCCAGAGATTGCTGCTGCTGTGGAGCCCACCAGAACCTTTCCTGGCACCAGTTTAAAAGTTCCGAGGAATATCCTGTTGAAAGCAGACGTTCTCTTTCTGATACTTTGCTTCGATTGCTTTGAGGTCGGTTCTGGTTTCTTCTCTTGTTCATATGCAGCAAAAGATTGTTCTTTATACGTTGCACTGTCTTGTTCTTCTTCGACCTGATCAGTAAATCTATTTTAACAAAATAAACGAGTGAGTAAACTATACTCTTATTCATCATTGGTTTAGTTGCAGAAAAAACATATTTTCAACTTTACACTGATGCATCTTCTGGCATGTATGGCATCGAATAGTTTTCGTTCATAATTCCACATATACAATGCGATTATGGATTCCATAAATAAACATTATACAGTGTGAAAAGAAGTGTGCAATTGATTGCATTTACCTGTCTTCACTCTTGCTGGATTTCTTTTCTAGACTTTGCATACTGCATACACTCGAGTAGAATGTACTTCTCTCCAACAATTCTTCATGTGTTCCGTGTTGAGCTACTCTCCCATTCTCCACAATAACAATCTTGTCTGCATTTATTATTGTTGACATTCTGTGGGCAATAAAGATAACAGTCCTCCCTTTCATAGCTCTGTCAAGAGCATCCTGAACTAGCTTCTCTGATTCTGAATCAAGTGCACTTGTGGCTTCATCAAGAAGAAGAATGGGGGGATCTTTTAGTATAGCCCTTGCAATAGCTATTCTCTGTTTCTGACCTCCTGATAGTTGCACACCTCTTTCTCCTACCTTAAGTGGTTCGCAATAAAGCATATGAGTGATGCCTACTATTAGATAGACTTGGTACGTAACTAAATTCTGTACAACTAGCTATGTTTGGTGCAACAAATTGGTGTTGTCCTAAGTAATTTGGTGGTGCATACGTACATGCTCTGTCTCACTATGCACCATGTGACAAAGGAAACACTAAACCTAAGAATTTTTTAATACAAGATAACCTTAGATAACATACTACAACCAATCAGAAATTCCTGAAACAATTTAATAGGGGTACAGAGTGAAAACATTGCAACAACTACACTCTTGATTCCCTCAATGGACGGATATATTAAAACAGAGCTTGCCGAGGCCAGCCGCTAATAGTCAAACGGAGGGAGTAACGCATTGCATGAACTCCTTTCCAAAAAACAATGCATGAACTAAAACAATATACCAGTGCCGAACTCAAAAGTATAGACCACATTTCTTAAGGCTATTTAGATCTATCTGTTAATAACTTGAAATTATTTGATTCACAACCATACAAAATAGAGAAATTTGTGAGGTTGTCACTAGTCTTTTACAAACATAAAGTCTTACCTCAGTCGAGTATTGATCTGGAAGTTTGGATATGAAAGAGTGCACATTAGCTGTTTTTGCTGCTTCAATTATCTCTTCATCAGTTGCATCCAGTTTTCCAATTCTCAAGTTATCCATGATAGTACCAGAAAATAGTGCTGGTTCTTGAGAGACTGAGCCTATATTTCTCCTCAGGGACTTCAGGTCAAGTTCCTTAATGTTTTGACCGTCAACAGTAATGTCACCTGTGTTGTTACACGCAAAAAAAATCTGAAAGTTACACCATGAATCATATGATTTTTGTTTCTATGGAAAACTGTATTCTATTTGAAATGCAAACATTTCATCACTGTGTATGTAATCTAAAAGCACTCGTGAACATAATCGAACACAACAACTGAAGAATATAGACCTCAGGAAATATTTATGCAGGGATAGCGTTCTCTTCTAGAAGCCTACCTGATATAGGATCATAGAATCTTTGAACCATTGAAATCACAGTGCTCTTCCCACATCCACTGCTCCCCACAAGAGCCACCACTTTGCCTGCTGGTATAACTAGTGTGAAACCTTGAAGAATTAGCTTGTCTTTACGGGACGGATATGTGAAATCCACCTCTCTTATTTCAATATGTCCAGTGACCTTTTCTAAGATTCTTCCGTTTGATTCATAATTTATCGCTGGTTTTCTTTTGATAACCTTAAATACTTCTTTACCAGCAGCTTTTGCTTGGCTGAAGGTCTGAAGATCCGGCGCGGCGTTTGAGAGATATCTGAAATTGCAGATAAAAATATCAGCTGGAGCGACATCACATGGTATATGCTAGATCGCTGGAAATATAATACTCAGTATTACATCGCAGCGGAGAGGATATTAATGACTGCAGCAATTGTTTCACCCCCTTTTGCAGATCTTCTAGTTACTGCCAATGCTCCAATATAGATGGTCAATGAGTATGAACAGAAGGTTGCAATCTGTAACATTCCCAAACCTAGTCCTTTTGTAATTGCCTCTTTCTTGCCTAGCTTGTATTGCTTGTCCATGCATTCGATGAAGGATTTCATTGCCGAGTTTTCTCCAACAAATGAGAAGACGGTCTTGATATGTGAAATAGTCTGTGCACACATTGTATTGGTATGCTAAAAAAAATAGTATGGCACTAACAAATTTAATATGGCAGAGGCTTAATTCTAACAAGGTATTCATTTACGTAGTACCTGTTCTACAACTGAGGTTACTTCAGAGACCAAAGCTATCCTTGTCGCCGACATGCCAACCATCATTTTCGCATATGTTGCTCCAACCATGAGGAGCATCGGAACTACCAAGAATGCCATCATACCCACCTCCCAGCAACACACAAAGGCAATAATGACAGCAACTAAGAATGTGGAGAAGTTGGACATAAAGTGACCCATCTGAGGGGAAAAAAGTAAGGCATGATTGCGGTTTGTTATCATAAAAAGACATATTAGTGCTTCACTTGCTGAAACATGCAATACCTTCTCTCCAATTGCCTCTTTTATGATACTCATGTGGTTGGTTGCTCCAGCCATGATAGTCGCGGTGGTTAAGTCAGTGTCAAAAGCTCCGATATCTTGACTGAGCACTGATGTCAGATATGCCATCTGCATGCGTGTCATTTGTCTTTGACTTGTATACATCCAGCATGCGATTTCTGCGGCAGGATCATTGTGACAAGGTAAGACTGTTTATTGGAATAACTCTAATGCTATTCATATTGCTAGTGCTCCCATCATGCGGTATTCTCTTGTTACTGTACATGAGGACAAGTAACCAAATGAGGACTGGTATTATTATCAAATCTGTCACCATCATAGCATATCTTCAGGTGTCTACTAGATGATGTTTGGTTAAGGAATTCGACAGAAAGATAAAATTCTAGCCACCTTGAACCATTCTCTTTGTAACTTCACTGATATATCAATGAGCCCCCGATCCACACTTTTCCACAAGCTCAACCCAAATTCACTTGGTACACCAGCCTTTAGTTTCTGTGAACTTACTCGAACTCTGGTTTACATGCAACTCGCGAAGAATGTCAGGCAGAAGGTAGATGAAGTTACTTTAGGTTATATCTAATTTGACTGACCATGATTGTATGCAGCTTTTTTTACGAACAGTTGTTAGAAGTTTTTTCTGCTGAATGTATGCCGTCAGGTTTTACTAGTGCTGTTGTTCTCATTTTCTCCAGCCTGAATACTTGAAATATTCTATTGTTCTTCACATCGCTCGTGCTTTTTAAATACTACTTTAGTTCACTGTGATTTTCAAATTTTCATAGATTTCTATAGACCTGCACCATGCTCCATTTCAGGGCATAAGAACTAATAACTTGCATCTTTTGTTTTACATTCTTAAAAGAAAAAAGTTCATTTTACTACCCTGAATAAAGTGGTTGGTTCACTTTACCCCCTGATCTATTTTTCCGCTTCTTTTACCCCCCAAACAAACCCAAACCGGACAAAACACCCCCCGGCTGGTTTTTCTCCACCTGCTGCTGATGTGGCACTAGTCAACGGCGGTTTTGACCTGGGTGGGGCCCCCTTGTCAGGTTTTTTTTCTCTCTCTCTCTAATTGAGGCTGGGCCGGCG
>NC_057812.1:430206276-430262915 GCF_018294505.1 Triticum aestivum
GTTAGGCACGGGCGGGTACCGGGGTGAGCGCGAGCGGAAGGGGAGGCTCAGTGGGCGCAGCAGGGCCGCCGGAACGGGGCCACGAGGGCTGGTGCCGGAGCAGGGCTGCGCGGGCGGGGCGCTGCGGCAGCAGAGCAACGCAGGCGGCCCGGGCACATGCGAGGGAAGAGGAGCGCTGGGCAAGTTCAGCAAGCGCCAGCGCAGCCCCGAGCAGCAGCCGGCGCGGTCGTTCGAGAGCAGCGGCATGGGGAGGCGAGGCCATGGAAGGGTGCGAGCAGGTCGCGGTTGGCAATGGCGAGCGGCCGCAGTGGGAGTCAACAGCAGCGCTAGAGCAGAGTCGGCAGCGGCGCGACAGCGGTCAGTGACAGTAGCGGCAGCAGGCGGGCGCGGTGACATGCACGCGAGGGCGACGGAGAGGCATGGCCAGGGAGGGGTGTGGAGCCGAGCTCCCTGTCACCGCGGTCGTCGGGAGGAGGACCCACGCCTAGGCCGCGGCGGCCGCGGGGTTGCCGGAGGCGTGGCTGGCGTGGCGCAGCCACGAGTGGCGTGAGGCGGTGGAGTTTCACGCCGAGGTGCTCGGGCGGCACCTCGCCGACGGCCTCCTCGGGCCGTCCTCCTGCGCCGTCTGCCTCGGCGGGGCCCAGCAGGCGCTCGCGCTGCGGGAGCTCGGCGTGGCCGGGGCTGTCGCCGTCGCGAGGAGGCGCTCCCCGCCGCTCGCAGTCGCCTTCGGTTGGAGAAAGAGAGAGGAAAAAAAAACCTGACAAGGGGGCCCCACCCAGGTCAAAACCGCCATTGACTAGTGCCACATCAGCAGTGGGTGGAGAAAAAACCAGCTGGGGGGGGTGTTTTGTCCGGTTTGGGTTTGTTTGGGGGGTAAAAGAAGCGAAAAAATAGATCGGGGGGTAAAATGAACCACACACTTTATTCAGGGTAGTAAAATGGACTTTTTTCTTCTTAAAAATAGCAAAGGTAGAAGCTTGTACTCACCAATTATTCCAGCAGGGAGTGTAATAAGTGCCAAGAACCACATATATGGAACTAACTGCAACAGCAAAACAAATACACTGTCAATAACATGACAAATAATTTTTCCTCCAATAAAATGGAAGAAAAGCATTTAACCAAACCAAATAATAATTATATATATAATAGCTTGAAACTATTGTGGGTAGAAGGTAACCTTAGAAAATTCATGGACCATGGCGTTCAGATCGTTTATGTTGTTCCCGAACGCATCAACAGTTTTCCCGAGTATGTAATAGGACATCGAAGGCGCCATGCCATGCACAAGGGAGCCCATGGTCCCCAACACCATGAACATCCAATCTAGTGCATCAGCGTAGCAAAGCAAGCCAAAGAACGGGAACGGCTCGTCCATGGCCACCTTTTCTGGCGTTGATGGTGCCGGCGGTGATGTGTTTTTCTTGTCAACAGCACTGTCGGGTGTACATGATTCGACGGGGAAGTCATTCTCTTGGATGGATGGCATTGTATTTGTGAGCATTGAGATAATTTGCAGGAGAGTAGCAAAGAGCACTGAGCAAATATGTAGAGTAACAGGAGTAACTTTATAGTTACAAGATAGGACAAACAATTGTTACTCCCAAGGTTTATATTATGTATGCACTACATCAGCATGGAATCAAATACCAATAGTTATTGAATCGATCCTAGCGGTTGACGTTTTAAATTTAAACTAGGCTGCTGGCATGAACAGATCAACCTCTTGTGAAAATTCACAAGAAATAAATTATTTGTTTTTGGTGACGGGTGAAACTCAATTATTTGCTTGATGTCACATCATTGTGAAATACTCCCTCCGTAAACTAATATAAGAGCGTTTAGAATACTAAAATAGTGATCTAAACGCTCTTATATTAGTTTACAGAGGGACTACTAAGCATGAATCTTTTGTTGTTGTGTAAAATGCTACGCATGAATCTTTTGTTGTTGTTGTAACCAAATTGAGGGACACGAGGGCAACCTTGTTTTCATCCACGACTTGCATAGAGTTAGGCCAGCTGCAGACTAGTCCAGATTGGCCATGACCAGTGCTATGACACTTGGTGAAAGCTACTCTAGCGCTCTAGCATACTTTGATATTTCTTTGCAGGTTTCTTGTTTCCTTCCAGATTTGATTAAACAAACTGTCTAGCCTCGTTGCATAAATACACGATGCTTTGCTAAAACATTTTTCCAGTTTCTGTTGCAAAGTATTTTACAGATTAGGTCACCATATGGAGTTGTCCAGTAAATCAAAATGATGGATACCTTGGAGGAACTAGTTATCAGTTTAACAAGAAGAATAGGCACCCCAAATTCAACTTGAAGAAGACTTGAACTTGGGTGGTAGTCTGTCCATTCGCTTCCTGATCCTACAGTTTTAGTAATAGGCGGTAGTTTCTGCTCAAGTCCACCTCTTAGGTGATATGTCCACAAAAGATACCAAGTCATTTTGTACAACCATGTTCTTGTGGCATATCTATTTACTTTAGATTATGCTCCTTGTACTCACCAAATCTGGTGATCTGGCATGCCTCGGTTTGCCAGTTTTGTTTTCTATTGCCTATAGGAGTAATACGGCACTTATTATTGATCGGAGGGAGTACATATCATAGAGGCTCATTTGGTTGGCGGCCTACTAGTAGGATTTGTGATGCATGAGGCTCATTTCTCTACGATTTTTTTTAATTTGCCCTCGGGGCAGTCATGTGCGACAATTTATTTGTTGAACTGTATTATGGTTGGATGATGAACTTTGATATGATAATAAAAGGTTGTGTGCATCACTCGATGCAGAGGCCGAGGGATGTCCCCTCTTTTCAAAAAAAAAATCATAGAGGAATGACCTAATTGATAGAAAAGAGTACTTCGGTATGATACTCCAAATGTGGCAAATATAAGTTGGATGGAGGACAATATGACCCATTTTTTTAACTCATGGATGAAGCATCTTGAACATATGAAGAGATAGCTATGTTATTACAATCTGTCAACTGACAGTAAATGCATCTGAGCAATACTGCAAATGCTGGCAAAGCACCTAAATATATTTAGATCAGGTCTCGTGGCTACAATGGGGCTTGATAGAGCTATCAATCCTTCATGTTGCTTTGCAAGTGAAACAGCCTTGAGTAAACACCATCATCTGCAGATATCAGTGTTTGGTGGTCACCGATTTCAGCCACCTTCCCTTTCTCCATCACAACAATCATGTCTGCATTTATGACTGTGGACAATCTATGCGCCACTGCGATGCTTGTAATATTGCTTGATCGCTCACCTCTGTTGTTCCACTCCTTGGCCCCTAAAGAAGTCATCACCACCCTCTCAGACTCACCATCGAGTGCGCTAGTTGCCTCGTCAAGAAGCAGAATGTCTGGCTTCTTTAGTAGAGTTCTTGCGATAGCTATGCGCTGTTTCTGCCCTCCTGAAAGCTGACCTCCTTTGTCTCCAACGACTGTGCCGTACCCTTCTGGCAAACCGCTGATGAACTCGTGAATGTTTGCGTCCATGGCAGCCTGGATGATTTCAGTTTCTGAAGATTCGTCACTTCCATAACTAATGTTATCTCTGATGGATGTG
The DNA here is from genome assembly GCF_018294505.1 of Triticum aestivum. NCBI lineage: Eukaryota > Viridiplantae > Streptophyta > Magnoliopsida > Poales > Poaceae > Triticum > Triticum aestivum. The sequence goes on from NC_057812.1 coordinate 430,209,862, forward strand.
TTGAACAGAATTGGTTCCTGTTGAACTAATCCAATTTGCCTCCTGAGCCATCTGAGGTTGTAGTCCCTTATGTCTTTGTTGTCAACTAGCACTGTACCTCTGTGCGGATCGTAGAATCTCAGTATGAGAGCCAGGACAGAGGATTTTCCTGCACCGCTTGGGCCAACCAATGCTACCCTTTGGCCAGGCTCGATGACTAGATTGAAGCCATCCAGAATGGTGATCTCTGGGCGTGATGGATAGTTGAAGTTCACACCCTGAAACTCAATTCTCCCCACGAGCCAGCGGTCACTTGTCGCTTTTGGTTCATCTGGCACGATCTGCGTCTCTCTGTCAAGTATGTCAAATGCAGGATTCAGTATTGTTATGGCTGACATGACCATGGGAATCAGGGTCCATAACTCTGTGATGGAAGGCACCGTGAGCGAGAATATCTGGTATGACCGTATGCTGTTCTCAAATGATGCTTGCTTTCTCTGGACCAGAACTGTGGTGTACCAGAGTGCCACTGCATGTGCGATGTTCCACAGGCAGAGCGAGATCCCTTGGATTATCCCATACTTCATGCTCTCAATCTTGGTGATTCTCATGGGTTCTTGCAGCGACAGTTCTGCTTTCTTCATGATTTCATCTTCATAAACAAAGGATGCCACGGTCCGGATGTTGCTAGCAGCCTCCGAAGCAAGGGACACGAGCTCCTGGTGACCGATAGCAGCGTCGCCGTAAAATCCCTTGGCTGACTTGGCTTGGATAAGGCCGCCGATGAAATGGCATGGCATGACTGCCCATGATACTAAACCCATCCTCCAGTTGACGAACATGCTTACCGTTGTTGCTATCAGGATTGAAGAGATGCATTGCACAATGACTGCCATCCTATCAGATATGATGCTCTTTACTGTTGATGTGTCACTGACAATGCGTGAGGTAAGAGATCCTACACCATTCTTTGGCTTTTCAAACCAACCAAGCTCATTTCGGAGCACAGCTGCAGTGTATTAAAACAAAAAAACTTGTCATATTGTGAACAATGAAAACTCGTGCAAGATATTGACAAGACCAGTGAAGAAAGTTTTCATATGGCATACATGAAAAGAGGGCCTCTCTTAGGTTTTTCATTGCCGTTTCTCCAATAACGCCATAAATGTAGTGCTGCAAGATGCTACTGGCCAGTGTGACCATCCCAGCCCCGAAGAAAATCAAAGAATATTTGCTGAGTTTTCTTTTTGCATCTTGATCATAGTATGCCACGCCAATTGTCATGATGAAGTAACCAAACAAGGGCTTTGAGATTCCAGAGATGGCCGCTGCTGAGGATCCTAATAGAAGTTTTGCAATGTCGTCTCTACATAGCCCATACCAAATTCTGAAGAAAGGAGGTATTTCCGTTCTGACCTCTTGCTTTGATTGCTTTGAGTTTATTGGTTCTAGTTTGTTCTGTTGTCCTTGCTTCATGGAGGGCTGTCTGTTGTATGCTTCATCAGTTTGTTCTTCTATTACTTTATCAGAAGGGCTGTTTCATAAATCAACGTAAACAGATTAGTAAATTCTTATGGAGTAATCCTACTTGCTATATTATCACTTAACTTCTGTGCCGTAGATTTTGTGAGCATCACCTAACCCTTAAAAATGGTATACAAATTCTTGTTATCAGCATCTTGGTAAAAGTGAGTTCAGTTACATTTTGGAAAATCTTTAGCTAGTAATCATTAAGGGCACAACTCCGGAGTAAACGTTTACCAATTTCTTAACTTGTAAGTGGTACAGTTGAGACACGTGAATCAACTGCATCAAGTCAACTACGCAAAAAAATGCAGTTGAATCAACTGAACTAGAAAACACATCAACGGTATCAACTGCACCGTTTACTAGTTTCTTATGGGGTAAATGTGCACTACTTAGCAGAGCACATCATGAAATACCTAACATGCATATACTGTTTTTTCAGCAAGAATAAAACGTTGGTGAAGCAAAGCTTTCCCTTGGCTAAAGTTAAGTTACCTTGCTACCATCTTTCCAGATTCCTTCTCAATATTTTGCATGCTGCATACGTTTGAGTAGAACGTGCTTTTCTCGAGCAACTCTTGATGTGTCCCGGTCTGTGCCACACTTCCATTCTCTACGACAACAATGGTGTCAGCATTTACAATTGTGGACATCCTGTGGGCTATCAGTATAACTGTCCTTCCATGCATGGCTCTCTCAAGTGCATCCTGCACTAGCTTTTCTGACTCTGAATCAAGGGCACTTGTCGCTTCATCCAGAAGGAGAATTGGTGGATCCTTCAGCATTGCCCTTGCAATAGCTACTCTTTGTTTCTGGCCTCCTGACAACTGCACACCTCTTTCTCCTACCTGATGAATCAAGATGTTGTAAGGCACAAGGGGAGTTCTTTAAAAAAAACTTGATATACATAATGAACTATTACAGAACCACCCATGATTCTCCAACAAGGTCAAGTTTTGTCACATATATTTTTGAACTTCTTACTTACTTACCTACTTACGAAGCCTTTTATCCCAAACAAGTTGGGGTAGGCTAGATATGAAACCCTTTCACGAGGACTTCCCAGGAGGTCACCCATCCTAGTACTACTCTCGCCCAAATGGGTTTCATACCCAAAAGACTGGCTAGTTTTTACGTTGGCTCGCCAAGCCTATCACAACCCTTAGATATGAAACCCTTTCACAAGGACTTCCCAGGAGGTCACCCATCCTAGTACCACTCTCGCTCAAATGGGTTTCATACCTATGGGACTGGCTAGTTTTTACGTTGGCTCGCCAAGCCTATCACAACCCTCCTCCTTTACCCGGGCTTGGGACCGGCTATGCCTATGTTCTGACCGGCATATTAGGGGCTTAGCCCAGTTAGTTGTGGCCCAGTTTATCTTATCGTTATTAGGGGCTTAGCCCAATTATCTTATTAGTAGGATTATATAAACTCGTGTAGGGACCTGTTTTGGGATTAAGCAAGAAGCAATCATATTTGCTCGGCTTCCTTAGGGAGCCGGGAGACCTAACCCTAGCCGTCGCCCCTACGCCATCTCTCTCGTGCACGCGCACGCAATGACGGCGCCCCAGCGCCAGCGACCACGCCTTCCTCCACGCCATCCCTCTTTCCACCGCTACAACCTGAGACCATGCCTTGGTAGGGATCCGGTTCCTACCAATTTGGTATCAGATAGCTTCGGTGTGATCATGTCCTTGCCGCCGCCCACCCCGACCGTCCCGCTGCCAACCGCGACGACCGCCCCGATGGCCACCATGGCCAGTGCCCCGCTCTTGCCGGTGCCAGTCACCTCCGCCCCCGCCCGTCCCCGTCGTCTTCACCCCAGAGGAGATGACGGCTGCCATCTGGGATATCACCCAGGCGGTCACAGGCATCTACACGTTCCTCACGAGATTCTATGGGCCGCAGCCGCCTGTGCCCTTCGCCACCGCCTCGCCGCCGTGGCAGCCGCCATCCTTGGCAACCCCCATCGCCGCCGCCATGCAGCAGCTGCCGTGGCAGCCGCCACCAGCGACGAACCCCGGCGCCTCCACCATGCAGCAGGGGCAACAGTTGCAGCCGCCGCCACCGGCGACCGCGGCCCTGAGCATCCCGACGACTGGCCCGGGGGTGCCCATCCACCAGATCCCGTTTCCCCTGTCGTCGTCCCCGTTACCGGCCTGGCTTGCTGGGTCCCTTAAGCCGGTCTACACGACGGCCTCAGTCGGGCCGCACGTGCTGCCCCCGCCGGCGACGCACCCAGCCATGCCGTTTGGCGGGTCCTCGGGCTCCGCCGAGCCCTTCGCCGGCGTCGATGGGCCCCTGTTCCAGGGCGGCACCCTGATGCCCGCCTACTCGGCCCCGTCATCCTCGCTGCTCCGTGCTGACGAGGCGCACCCGCCCGTCGTCCACGTCCAGACGCCGCCGAGATTTTCCAAGCTAGAGTTCGCGACCTACGACGGCACCGTCGACCCCCTGAATTGGCTCAACCAATGCGACCAATTTTTCATGGGACAGCGCATGCTCGCGTCCGACCGCACCTGGATCGCCTCGTATAATCTCCGAGGAGCCGCGCAGACGTGGTGCTATGCCCTCGAACAGGACGAGGGCGGCATGCCACCATGGGAGCGCTTCCGCAATTTGTGCCTCTTGCGCTTCGATCCGCCTATACGCGGGAGCCGTCTGGCGGAGCTTGGGCGTCTTTCGTTCCTCACCTCGGTGCAAGACATCGCGGACTGCTTCGAGGCACTGGCGTGCCACACCCCCGGCGTTTCGACTCGTCAGCGGGCTGAGCTCTTCTTCGGCGGCCTACCAGACCCCATCCGCGTGGACGTGGAGATGCGCGGGCCACAAGACCTCCAGACGTCCATGTACTACGCCCGCGCGTTCGAGCGTCGCGCGGTGGCCATCCAGCAGGCGCCACCGCCCCGGGCCGCTGGGCCACCACCCTGGCCGGAAGTTTCCGCGCAGGGTCGGCCTGCCCAGGCTTCCGCGGCGCCCCTCACCGCGGTTGCGGCACGCCCATTCCGCCGGCTCACCCCGGCCAAGCAACTCGAGCGTCGCCGTCAAGGGTTGTGCTTCAACTGCGACGAGCCCTACGTACCGGACCACGTCTGCCCATGACTCTTCTACCTGGAGGCTGCAGACTACATTGAGGAGGACCCCGCCGCCGCCGGGCTCGGCGACCAGCCCACCCCAGTTGACGCGGAGGTGTTTGGCGACCGTTGATCTTCCCCGCCTTCCAGCTCGAGGACGAGCTGTTTGTGCAGGCGGGGAGAGATGTTATGACCGGCATATTAGGGGCTTAGCCCAGTTAGTTGTGGCCCAGTTTATCTTATCATTAGTAGGGGCTTAGCCCAATTATCTTATTAGGAGGATTATATAAACTCATGTAAGGACCCGTTTGGGATTAAGGAAGAAGCAATCATATTTGCTCGGCTTCCTTAGGGAGCCGGGAGACCTAACCCTAGCCGCCGCCCCTGCGCCCTCTCTCTCTCGTGCGCGCACGCAACGACGGCGCCCCAGCGCCGGCGACCACGCCTTCCTTCACGCCATCCCTCCTTCCACCCCTACAACCTGAGACCACGCCCTGGTAGGGATCCAGTTCCTACCAGCCTAGAAGACATAGGCGGATATATCGACTACTCATTGTACTTTATTCTTGGAATTTTCTTGATCATAAGATAACAGGAGTTCTATGATTTATCTTGAACTTTCAAATGGTTCCTTGGAATAGGCATTCATTGTGCTTGGTTTATTAACTGTACAACTAAAATGGATTTATTGTGATTTTTTTTCTACTAACCTCTACTTCTGTTGTTCTGGCTTCCATTGCAAGTTGTATGCACATTTGATTTTCAGCCAAAGCTCTGTGTGTCTTTCATGTTTAAATTTGGAAATTCATATGCTGTATTACTATTGGAAGGTCATTTGCATACTACTCATTATTATCTACTCCCTACAACAACAAAAAACAACAACAAAGCCTTTAGTCCCAAACAAGTTGGGGTAGGCTAAAACTCCGTCCCAAAATTCTTGTCTTAGATTTGTCTAGATATGAATGTATCTAACACTAAAACGTAACTAGATACATCCGTATTTAGACAAATCTAAGACAAGAATTTTGGGACGGAGGGAGTATTTACTTTACCAGCCAATTCCGTTGTAATATACTCCATCCGATCCATATTAATTGTCGCTGACTTAGCTGATTTAGTACAAAGTCAGCGACAATTGATATGGATCGGAGGGAGTAAAATTATTAACAGAACGTTGTTGACAAAGTGCCAACTATGAGTCTGATAAAAGGCAATGCAATTGGCATGATCATAATAGTGCCACGTCATTGTCAAAGCGCCAATTACAAGTCTGATGAAAAAAAAATATTGTCATTGTAATAGTATCACAATGTTTTTGTTCTAACTTTCAATGGTCTTAACCTTTTCGTGTCCTAATAAAAACCATAAAGGAAGACAATTCATGTTTAAGTGCAGAAAGTAGCTAGGCTTAAGTCAACTATACAGAATTACCCTTTTCTTGCATTCCTTGCTGAACACATACGTACCTCTGTCAAGTATTCATTGGGAAGTTTAGATATGAATGAATGCACATTAGCTGTTGTTGCTGCTTCAATTATCTCTTCATCAGTTGCATCCATTTTACCAATCCTTAAGTTGTCCTTGATAGTACCAGAAAACAGCGATGGCTCCTGAGATACTGAAGCTATATTTCTCCGCAGGGATTTCAGATCTAGTTTCTTAATACTGTGGCCATCAATGAATATGTCACCTGCAGCATTATGTCTCATCACTGACTGAAATATTATGACTAGTTTAGCTTGCAAGTACATAGGCATTTTAATTGATAACAGCCAAATTCTAACTTTAATTCTGACATAGAACTTTAATAATATATACTTATTGACTTAGATCACACATACAGTTGCCTACCTGAGGTTGGATCATAGAACCTTTGAAGTAGTGAAATAACTGTGCTCTTCCCACAGCCGCTGCTTCCTACCAGAGCAACGACTTTTCCTGCGGGGATTGACAGTGAGAATCCTTGGAGAATTGGCTTATCCTGGCGGGAGGGATAGGCGAAATGCACCCCATGCAGTTTGATCTCTCCATAAACCTTTTCTAATATCGCTCCACCTTTTCCGTAACTTATGGATGGATTCCTTCTGATCACCTTGAAGACCTCTTTTCCTGCAGCCTTTGCTTGATTAAAGGTCTGAAGATCTGGTGCAGCGTAGGTAATTTATCTGCACTCCATGTGGTGAAATCAGTCAAGTCTATTGATTATAATTCATGGAAAAGGAAAGAATATGCATGCATACTACCTATGTACCTTGCAAAAAATCATATTTGAATGAAAATAGTTTTGGCGATTGAAGCAATCAGATAGGGTGTAGTTTATTACATTGCGCCAAAGAGGATGCTCATGATGGCAGCTATCGTGCCACCTCCTGTTGCTGCCCGGTTGCTTACTGCAACTGCCCCAATCCAAACCATCAGTGCCCATGAACAAAAGGTCACTGTTTGGAACAAGCCCAGCCCTATTCCCTTTATCACCGCCTCCTTCTTGCTTAGTTTGTATTGATTGTCTGTGCACTGCACAAAGGATTCCATGGCCCAGTTCTCTCCGACAAAGGAGAAGACAGTCTTGATATGTGACAAAGTCTGCCCACAAATGCAAACAAGGATTACAAAGTTAAAAAAAATTCTGATAACATTTTTATTTTTTATATTTCTGCTTATTCAAATAACCTAGCTTCAGGTACGGAGAGTTGACTCATCTACGTGGTTACCTGTTCTACGACAGATGTTGCTTGTGAGACAATAGCATTGCGTGACAATGATATGACATTCATCTTTTTCGTATATGTGGCTCCAATAGCGAGGATCAGAGGAATAACCAGGAAGGAGAGCATCGCGACTTCCCAGCAGCTGGCAAATGCAATTATTATACCAGCAAAGAAAGTGGAGAAGCTTGCGACGAAATGACCAAGCTGCAGAAAATTGAGCTCAGATGCAACTTCTCCACAGGACTTTAGAAATCATACAGTTATTGTTCAATATGATTGTGAAATGCATTACCTTCTCACCAATTGCATCTTGTATGACATTCATGTGGTTGGTTACCCCGGTGATGATGTTTGCAGTGGTCAAGTCTGTGTCGAAGGCACCAACCTCTTGATTGAGAACTGATCTCAGATATTCCAGCCGCATGCGTGCTAACTGCCTCTCACTCGAGTATATCCAGCAGGAGATCTCTGCAGCCAGTTTATCAGGGGAAATGTAAGCAATGTTTTGCCAGCCAATATTGCTACCATTAGATCTCCTTAACTCTCATTTTTTTTCGAACATAACCAAGTACTCCCTCCATTTCATAATAAGTGTTGTGGTTTTAGTTCAAATTTGAACTAAAACCATGACACTTATTATGGAATGGAGGGAGTATTATGTTTCTAATATATCATTCATCCTGCACATTAGTGTACTTCTGTTAGATTTTAGGATGTGCTTTTATGTCCTTTAAAAAATCATGGATTTTGAAGCAATAGGGATTGGGCAAACGTGCGACCATAAAAAAAGTTCTCTTTTGAGCAATCCAGGAGCGAAGTGTATAAAATCAGACCATAAATCAATGGAAAATATTTAAAGAAGTTGTGGAGTCTATATTTTCCATTCTTGTCTCTCCATATTAGTTCCTCTTTGAACCACTACAGGAGAATGCAAATAGTGTGTGGCTTGTTATCATTTCTTTTTACCAAACATGCAACATGCAACATCGAAGAAACTAAAAGTCCCTTGAGTCTTGACTTACCAACCATTCCAGCAGGAAAAGTAGCTGCCGCCATGTACCACACATACGGAACCACCTTCAAGCATCAAGGAGGAAAAAACAATGGTGTTAAAAGCAATTGTAGACCAATACAACCCAAGTTCAGGAGGGTAATATGTGCATGCATGTTTACCTTGTACAATGCATGGACCATGGCCTCCTGATTATTTATGTTGGTTCCGAAGGCATCAAGTGCTTTTCCGAGAAGGAGATATCCGATCGGGAATGCCATGCCATGGATGGCAGACCCGACGGTTCCCAAGGCCATGAGGAGCCAGTCCACCTTATCAGCGTAGCAGAGCAGCCCGAAGAACGGGAATGGCTTCTCATCAGCACTAGCTGCTGGGATGGTGCTCCTCCTATCATCTGTATCGTCATTCTGAGATGGTGAAATGGAGTGGTCTTCATCATAGGCTGTGGCCATTGTTTCCGGTGGACTTGGTTGCGCTTTTGCAGCAGGGAACCATGAAAGAGGAGGTGCATAGATGGCATGGTATTAGTAGGTGTTGCATACCTGTGTGCATGTTTACATGTAGGTGCTGACGAACATATTTCCAAAAATGGTGTGAAACAATAAACGTAGGTCCTCTCAAGGTTGAAAACAAAATATGCCGAGTTGGTCAAGGTATACATTAGCATATTACATCACTTTTATGTGGCAGTGTTTGCTTTAGTTTTGGCAGGGTTAAGTGTGCTGCCAAGTTCATTTTTCATTGGAGAATGAACGGCTCGAAATAATATGGCTGTTGGTTCTGTTGGAATAGAGAGAGAGCATGTGATACATTAATGATCTTTTGCATAGTTTTTTGTGTGAAACAGCTCAATTATTTCCTTCACCTTGACTTAGATGTATCTGGCAACCCGGTCCGTTAATAATGTCCAGGATCTCACTTGAGAGATCCCCAAAGCTGCCAGTTAACTAATATTTCTGGCATCCTGGAGGTGATATGATTCCTCAAAATAGTTGAATATGTAGTTAAGATCAAGAAAATTTTGATGTGCATAATAATATGTTAATGAGTGCTTACATAACCAATGCGGGTGTCTTGGAATAACTGGGGCATAATTCGAGTATATGCCTTTTCGGACTGCAGATAAAAACTCGAGGTTGTCGATGTCTAGACTGTCCGCAACCAGCTCGGGGCGTTTGTTTGCACCTGCACCAGTTTGCTGATGCACTTGTGTCCAAGAAGGAGCGTCCAAAGAGATAGAATGCAAACTCATGTGCTATCAGAACTCATGTGCTCATTTCTCATCAAATTTTGGCCAAAGCTAACAGCTGCGCCGTACCGCATTGTGCGGGCTTTCGGCACGGCAGCTGGGCGGTTTGTTCTCGGATTTTCAGGGCGAAAGCGCGTATGTTTTTTAGCTAGTTTTTCGAGATGCAGCCCAGAAGGCCGACTGGAAGCTACAGAGGAGACAAGTTTTGGGCAAACATGTGTTGTTTCGGCAGTTATTTGTTTCTTTCCCTGGGGAGTGCAGGCGGATTAGACCTTTCTAAACACGTCATCGTCCATGACATTTTCACTGATGGGATAAGCGGAGAATATCCGAGTGACGTCCTGAAGACGCCAAGAGTGACCGGTTCAAATGCCCTGTTAAGAATTCAGATTGCCGTCTCATGCATCTGTCTGTATTCCAAGTTCTCATCTCCGCTGCGCATTGTCTGTATTCCAAGTTCTCATCTCCGCTGCGGATGATTTTGTCTGCAAATTTATCCATGGGTTATCGACGTGTACTATATGATGGAATTGTGTGGGCTTATCACTTATGTGTAGATTCTCTTATTATAACCAGAAAGAGAGCGATGTAACGATCTGGAAAGAATTTGTCACCATATGATGGTGTTTATTGGGCGCGGCTATCCGTCACCATGCCTGATATATTTTGCCGTTCAGTCAAATTTGCCACTGGATTCAAATCCAACGGATGCCATTCATCTTCCTCCTCCGACCTCCGTGCCACCCCCTGCCTCGCCTCTAGCGAGTTCATGTCGGGGCCTCTCGGCCGCGTCACCGTCTCATGGCTCCATTTAATCCGAGCTTGAATCAAATACTAAAAGGCCTCTCGTCTGCACTTGTCAAGCCGCCAACTCGACTCGGGCTTCGCAGCGATCTCTAGCTTGAGCTCGCCTCCTGCTCGGCCTGAAGAGCTCCGCTGCTGCCCTTTGGAGAAGGTGATTGGCGCCTGTCAAATACTATCTCTGTATCAAATATAAGACGTTTTTGCAGTTCAACGAGGGAGTAGCAAACATGATATTTATTTTGATTTTGATTTTTCTTTTGCATATGTAGATTAATAAAGAGAGTTTCTTTTGAAAAGCCAACCCTGAACATTTTCATTAAGTCACGGTTAACACGACAAGGGTAAGTATAGCATACAGGGGTGGCCGGAGGTCGGCACAAGCTCATGCTACAACGGAGAAATTTTGGACCCAAACCTTCACCATGCTCCGATGGACCAAGACATCAGCGGTGATGTTGCGAGCAACTACCAGGAGGGCAGTGATCCGGCGGAAGACCATGGAGCAGGGGCGGGCCCAGGATTTGAGGAGTGTGTATTCAAATTTTTGAAGGCTAACAACTTGGTTTACATCCTCAAATTTAAAGTACAAAATTTTAAGTAATGCTCGTTGGGATGAATTAATAATTCACAAATATCCCCACATTGCAAATTGCAAACAATAATAATGTATTACACTACTTAATAACTTTAGATAATTATCATTTGCCCTTGTTTAAATAATCCATGAATTCATAGCAAAGTGTAAACAAATGCGTAATTTTATAATATGCTTAAATAAGAAGCCAAGTAGCCAAATTAACTTACTTGTGTTGTACGTGTGTGGTGTGGAGGTCAACAGCAAGCGGAATGTGATCGACGGTCGACAGAAATTTAAAACCGACTGTTGCCTCTACCCCTGACCCGGAGCACTGAGGTAGGCACTTTGGTACACATGGCCCCATGCCGGATGCAAGGTCTGTGTGGCGCCACCGCCCACCGGCTCGCCACCACGACCGTGTCCTCCCGTGCGGTCTTGCATCCATCCTTGTCACAGCCCTAGCATTAGCCTTTGTTTGTCATTGCATTTCATCATGCCATCATTTTGGTTTTCACAAAGCTAAATTGAGGAAATGCTCAAGCCTTAGCAATCTTTTAAAAAATGGCCAAATTAAGAATTGCATCAAATGAACCCAAGAAAATGTTCATTTTAGTCTATAAAAATATTGGTAAGAGGTAAAATTCAAATCAATATTTTTGGAATCCCAGAAATATTTATTTTGGGCTTTTGAGTTAATTCAATAATTATTTGATTTGAATTTATATTTATATATATTAAATATGTGTTCAATAATTCCAAAAATTGTTGTGTGGCTTTGGATAAGTCCACTTAGTTCACACAATTATTTTCATGAAGTTTAAAAGTGATTTGGTATTAGAACTAAATCACAAACAAATTGCAAAACAGAAAAACAGAACAGAAAAATAAAGACAGAAACAGAAAGCACTTACATGGGCCTCTTCTTACCTGGCGGCCCACCTACCTGGCCCAGCCCACCAGTGTCGCCACCGTATCCCACCTCGCGCCAGAAGGACGCGAGGCGTGTGCCCGCGGCACGCACGCACACGTATCGCCACCTCCACCCTGTCTGCTTCTCCCCTCAACGACCTAGATGCTCTAGAGGCGCCACGCTACCCCTTCGAACCCCCTGAAGGAAATTTGCCTAGAGGCAATAATAAAGTTATTATTTATTTCCTTATATCATGATAAATGTTTATTATTCATGCTAGAATTGTATTAACCGGAAACATAATACATGTGTGAATACATAGACAAACAGAGTGTCACTAGTATGCCTCTACTTGACTAGCTCGTTGATCAAAAATGGTTATGTTTCCTAACCATAGACATGAGTTGTCATTTGATTAACGGGATCACATCATTAGGAGAATGATGTGATTGACTTGACCCATTCCGTTAGCTTAGCACTTGATCGTTTAGTTTGTTGCTATTGCTTTCTTCATGACTTATACATGTTCATATGACTATGAGATTATGCAACTCCCGATTACCGAAGGAACACTTTGTGTGCCACCAAACGTCACAACGTAACTGGGTGATTATAAAGGTGCTCTACAGGTGTCTCCAAAGGTACTTGTTGGGTTGGCGTATTTCGAGATTAGGATTTGTCACTCAAATTGTCAGAGAGGTATCTCTGGGCCCACTCGGTAATGCACATCACTATAAGCCTTGAAAGCATTGCAACTAATGAGTTAGTTGCGGGATGATGTATTACAGAACGAGTAAAGAGACTTGCCGGTAACGAGATTGAACTAGGTATTGAGATACCGACGATCGAATCTCGGGCAAGTGACATACCGATGACAAAGGGAACAACGTATGTTGTTATGCGGTCTGACCGATAAAGATCTTCATAGAATATGTAGGAGCCAATATGGGCATCCAGGTCCCGCTATTGGTTATTGACCAGAGAGGTGTCTCGGTCATGTCTACATAGTTCTCGAACCCGTAGGGTTCGCACGCTTAACATTCGTTGACAATATAGTACTATATGAGTTATGTATGTTGATGACCGAATGTTGTTTGGAGTCCGGGATGAGATCACGGACATGACGACGAACTCCGGAATGGTCCGGAGACAAAGTTTGATATATGGGATAGTTGTGTTTGATCTCCGGAAGGGTTCCGGAATTCACCGGAAGGGGTTCCGGATGTTTACCGAAATGTTTGGGCATGAGAACACTTTATCTGGGCCAAAGGGGAAAGGCCACGAGGCTTTTGGAAAGTGCAAAAGGAAGTTTTGCGGAGACCAGAGGCTAGAGGCCAGGAACCCTAGCGTCCAGGGGGTAGACGCCGGGAACCCTGGCGTCTAGCCCTGGAGTCCGAGAAGGACTCTTGCCTTTCGGGTGAAACCGACTTTGAGGAGGCTTTTACTCCAAATTTCGACCCCAGGGCTCAACATATAAATAGAGGGGTAGGGCTAGCACCAAAGACACATCAAGAAACACCAAGCCGTGTGCCGGCAACCCTGTCCCCTCTAGTTTATCCTCCGTCATAGTTTTCGTAGTGCTTAGGCGAAGCCCTGCGGAGATTGTTCTTCACCAACACCGTCACCACGCCGTCGTGCTGCCGAAACTCATCTACTACTTCGCCCCTCTTGCTGGATTGAGAAGGCGAGGACGTCACCGAGCCGAACATGTGCAGAACTCGGAGGTGCCGTGCTTTCGGTACTTGGATCGGTCGGACGTGAAGACGTACGACTACATCAACCGCGTTGATATAACGCTTCCGCAAATGGTCTACAAGGGTACGTAGACAACACTCTCCCCTCTCGTTGCTATGCATCACCATGATCTTGCGTGTGCGTAGGAATTTTTTTGAAATTACTACGTTCCCCAACAGTGGCATCCGAGCCTAGGTTTTATGCGTTGATGTTGTGCACGAGTAGAACACAAGTGAGTTGTGGGCGATATATGTCATACTGCTTACCAGCATGTCATACTTTGGTTCGGCGGTATTGTTGGATGAAGCGGTCCGGACCGACATTACGCGTACGCTTACGCGAGACTGGTTCTACCGACGTGCTTTGCACACAGGTGGCTGGCGGGTGTCAGTTTCTCCAACTTTAGTTGAACCAAGTGTGGCTACGCCCAGTCCTTGCGAAGGTTAAAACAGCACCAACTTGACAAACTATCGTTGTAGTTTTGATGCGTAGGTAAGAACGGTTCTTGCTTAAGCCCGTAGCAGCCACATAAAACTTGCAACAACAAAGTAGAGGACTTCTAACTTGTTTTTGCAGGGCATGTTGTGATGTGATATGGTCAAGACATGATGCTAAATTTTATTGTATGAGATGATCATGTTTTGTAACCGAGTTATCGGCAACTGGCAGGAGCCATATGGTTGTCGCTTTATTGTATGCAATACAATTGCGCTGTAATGCTTTACTTTATCACTAAGCGGTAGCGATAGTCGTGGAAGCATAAGATTAGCGAGACAACAACGATGCTACGATGGAGATCAATGTGTCGTGCAGGTGACGATGGTGATCATGATGGTGCTTCGGAGATGGAGATCACAAGCACAAGATGATGATGGCCATATCATATCACTTATATTGATTGCATGTGATGCTTATCTTTTATGCATCTTATCTTGCTTTGATTGACGATAGCATTATAAGATGATCTCTCACTAAATTTCAAGATAAAAGTGTTCTCCCTGAGTATGCACTGTTGCCAAAGTTCATCGTGCCCAGACACCACGTGATGATCGGGTGTAATAAGCTCTACGTCCATCTACAACGGGTGCAAGCCAGTTTTTGCACACGCAGAATACTCAGGTTAAACTTGACGAGCCTAGCATATGCAGATATGGCCTCGGAACACTGAGACCGAAAGGTCGAGCATGAATCATATAGTAGATATGATCAACATATTGATGTTCACCATTGAAAGCTACTCCATTTCACGTGATGATCGGTTATGGTTTAGTTGATTTGGATCACGTGATCACTTAGAAGATTAGAGGGATGTCTTTCTAAGTGGGAGTTCTTAAGTAATATGATTAATTGAACTTTAATTTATCATGAACTTAGTCCTGGTAGTATTAGCATATCTATGTTGTAGATCAATAGCTCGCGTTTAGCTCCCCTGTTTTATTTTTGATATGTTCCTAGAGAAAACTAAGTTGAAATATGTTAGTAGCAATGATGTGGATTGGATCCGTGATCTGAGGTTTATCCTCATTGCTGCATAGAAGAAATATGTCTTTGATGCACCGCTAGGTGACAAACCTATTGCAGGAGCAGATGTAGATGTTATGAACATTTGACTAGCTCAATATGATGACTACTTGATAGTTTAGTGCACCATGCTTAAACGTCTTAGAATTGGGACTTCAAAGACGTTTTGAACGTCATGGACCATATGAGATGTTCCAGGAGTTGAAGTTAATATTTCAAGCAAATACCCGAGTTGAGAGATATGAAGTCTCCAACAAGTTCTATAGCTAAAAGATGGAGGAGAATAGCTCAAGCAGTGAGCATGTGCTCAGATTGTCTGGGTACTACAATCGCTTGAATCAAGTGGGAGTTAATCTGCCAGATAAAATAGTGATTGACAGAATTCTCTAGTCACCATCACCAAGTTAGTAGAACTTCGTGATGAACTATGATATGCAAGGGATAACGGAAACGATTCCCAAGCTCTTCATAATGCTGAAATCGATGAAGGTAGAAATCAAGATAAATATCAAGTGTTGATGGTAGACAAGACCACTAGTTTCAAGAAAAGGGCAAAGGGAAGAAGGGGAACTTCAAGAAGAACGGCAAGCAAGTTGCTGCTCAAGTGAAGAAGCCATAGTCTAGTCCTAAGCCTGAGACTAAGTGCTTCTACTGCAAAGGGACTGGTCACTGGAAGCGGAACTGCCCCAAGTATTTGGCGGATAAGAAGGATGGAAAAGTGAACAAAGATATATTTGATATACAGATTATTGATGTGTATTTTACTAGTGTTCGTAGAAACCCCTCGGTTCAGTTGCTAAGAGTAGTAACTCGAAACGGGAGTTGCAGAATGAACATAGACTAGTTAAGGGTGAAGTGACGATGTGTGTTGGAAGTGGTTCCAAGATTGATATGATCATCATCGCACACTCCCTATACTTTTGGGATTAGTGTTGAACCTAAGTAAGTGTTATTTGGTGTTTGCATTGAGCATGAATATGATTTGATCATGTTTATTGCAATACAGTTATTCATTTAAGTAAGAGAATAAATTGTTGTTCTGTTTACATGAATAAAACCTTATATGGTTACACACCCAATGAAAATGGTTCGTTGGATCTCGACCGTAGTGATACACATATTCATAAATTGAAACCAAAATATGCAAAGTTAATAATGATGGTGCAATTTATTTGTGGCACTACCGTTTAGGTCATATTGGTGTAAAGCGCATGAAGAAAATCCATGCTGATGGGCTTTTGGAATGACTTGATTATGAATCAGTTGATGCTTGCGTACCATGCCTCATGGGCAAGATGACTAAGACTCCGTTCTCCGGAACAATGGAGCGAGCAACTGACTTATTGGAAATAATACATACTGATGTATGCGGTCCGATGAGTGTTAAGGCTCACGGCAAGTATCGTTATTTTCTGACCTTCACAGATGATTTGAGCGGATATGGGTATATCTACTTAATGAAACACAAGTCTGAAACATTTGAAAAGTTCAAAGAATTTCAGAGTGAAGTGGAGAATCATCGTAACAAGAAAATAAAAGTTTCTACGATATGATCGCAGAGGTAAAATATTTGAGTTAAGAGTTTGGCCTTCAGTTAAAACAATGTGAAATAGTTTCACTACTCACGCCACCTGGAACACCACAGTGTAATGGTGTGTCCGAACGTCATAACCATACTTTATTAGATATGGTGCGATCTATGATGTCTCTTACCGATCTACCACTATCGTTTTGGGGTTATGCATTAGAGACAGCTGCATTCACGTTAAATAGGGCACCATCTAAATCCGTTGAGACGACACCGTATGAACTATGGTTTGGCAAGAAACCTAAGCTGTCATTTCTTAAAGTTTGAGGTTGCAATGCTTATGTGAAAAGTTTCAACCTGATAAGCTCTAACCCAAATCGGAGAAGTGCATCTTCATAGGATACCCAAAAGAAAATGTTGGGTACACCTTCTATCACATATCCGAAGGCAATATATTCGTTGCTTTGAATGGATCCTTTCTAGAAAAGGAGTTTTTCTCGAAAGAAGTGAGTGCGAGGAAAGTAGAACTTGATGGGGTAACTGTACCTGCTCCCTTATTGGAAAGTAGTTCATCATAGAAATTTGTTCCTGTGACTACTACACCAATTAGTGAGGAAGCTAATGATGATGATCATGTAACTTCAGATCAAGTTACTACCGAACCTCGTAGGTAAACCGGAGTGAGATCCGCACCAGAGTGGTACAATAATCCTGTTCTGGAAGTCATGTTACTTGACCATGACGAGCCTACGAACTATGAGGAAGCGATGATGAGCCCAGATTCCGCGAAATGGCTTGAGGCCATGAAATCTGAGATGAGATCCATGTATGAGAACAAAGTATGGACTTTGATTGACTTGCCCAATGATCGGCGAGCCATTGAGATTAAATGGATCTTTAAGAGGAAGACGGACGCTGATAGTAGTGTTACTATCTACAAAGCTAGAATTGTTGCAAAAAGGTTTTCGACAAGTTCAAGGTGTTGACTACGATGAGAGTTTCTCACTCGTATCTATGCTTAAGTCTGTCCGAATCATGTTAGCAATTGCTGTATTTTATGAAATCTGGCAAATGGATAAACAAAACTGCATTCCTTAATGGATTTATTAAAGAAGAGTTGTATATGATGCAACCAGAAGGTTTTGTCAATCCTAAAGGTACTAACAAAATATGCAAGCTCCAGCGATCCATCTTATGGACTGGTGCAAGCATCTCGGAGTTGGAATATATGCTTTGATAATTTGATCAAAGCATATAATTTTATACAGACTTGCGGTGAAGCATGTATTTACAAGAAAGTGAGTGGGAGCACTACAACATTTCTGATAAGTATATGTGAAAGACATATTGTTGATCGGAGATAATGTAGAATTATTCTGCAAAGCATAAAGGAATGTTTGAAAGGAGTTTTTCAAAGAAAGACCTCAATGAAGCTGCTTACATATTGAGCATCAAGATCTATAGAGATAGATCAAGATGCTTGATAAGTTTTTCAATGAGTACATACCTTGACAAGATTTTGAAGTAGTTCAAAATGGAACAGTCAAAAAGGAGTTCTTGCTTGTGTTACAAGGTGTGAAGTTGAGTAAGACTCAAAACCCGACCACGGCAGAAGATAGAGAGAGAATGAAAGTCATTCCCTATGCCTCAGCCATAGGTTCTATAAAGTATGCCATGCTGTGTACCAGACCTATTGTATACCCTGCCCTGAGTTTGGCAAGGGAGTACAATAGTGATCTAGGAGTAGATCACTGGACATTGGTCAAAATTATCCTTAGTGGAATAAGGATATGTTTCTCGATTATGGAGGTGACAAAAGGTTCGTCGTAAAGGGTTACGTCGATGCAAGTTTTGACACTGATCAGATGACTCTAAGTCTCAATCTGGATACATATTGGAAGTGGGAGCAATTAGCTAGAGTAGCTCCATGCAGAGCATTGTTGACATAGAAATTTGCAAAATACGTACGGATCTGAATGTGGCAGACCCGTTGACTAAACTTCTCTCACAATTAAAACATGATCACACCTTAGTACTATTTGGGTGTTAATCACATAGCAATGTGAACTAGATTATTGACTCTAATAAACCCTTTGGGTGTTGGTCACATGTCGATATGAACTATGGGTGTTAATCACATGGTGATGTGAACTATTGGTATTAAATCACATGGCGATGTCAACTAGATTATTGACTCTAGTGCAAGTGGGAGACTGAAGGAAATATGCCCTAGAGGCAATAATAAAGTTATTATTTATTTCCTTATATCATGATAAATGTTTATTATTCATGCTAGAATTGTATTAACCGGAAACATAATACATGTGTGAATACATAGACAAACAGAGTGTCACTAGTATGCCTCTACTTAGCTCGTTGATTAAACATGGTTATGTTTCCTAACCATAGACATGAGTTGTCATTTGATTAATGGGATCACATCATTAGGAGAATGATGGGATTGACTTGACCCATTCCGTTAGCTTAGCACTTGATCGTTTAGTTTGTTGCTATTGCTTTCTTCATGACTTATACATGTTCCTATGACTATGAGATTATGTAACTCCCGTTTACCGGAGGAACACTTTGTGTGCCACCAAACGTCACAACGTAACTGGGATGATTATAAAGGTGCTCTACAGGTGTCTCCAAAGGTACTTGTTGGGTTGGCGTATTTCGAGATTAGGATTTGTCACTCCGATTGTCAGAGAGGTATCTCTGGGCCCACTCGGTAATGCACATCACTATAAGCCTTGAAAGCATTGCAACTAATGAGTTAGTTGCGGGATGATGTATTACAGAATGATTAAAGAGACTTGCCAGTAATGATATTGAACTAGGTATTGAGATACCAACGATCGAATCTCGGGCAAGTAACATACGGATGACAAAGGGAACAACGTATGTTGTTATGCGGTCTGACCGATAAAGATCTTCATAGAATATGTAGGAGCCAATATGGGCATCCAGGTCCCGCTATTGGTTCTTGACCAGAGAGGTGTCTCGGTCATGTCCACATAGTTCTCGAACCCGTAGGGTTCGCACGCTTAACATTCGTTGATGATATAATACTATATGAGTTATGTATGTTGATGACCGAATGTTGTTCGGAGTCCGGGATGAGATCACGGACATGACGAGGAACTCTAGAATGGTCTAGAGACAAAGTTTGATATATGGGATAGTAATGTTTGTTCTCCGAAAGGGTTCCGGAATTCACCGGAAGGGGTTCCGGATGTTTCCCGAAATGTTTGGGCACGAGAACACTTTATCTGGGCCAAAGAGGAAAGCCCACGAGGCTTTTGGAAAGTGCAAAAGGAAGTTTTGCGGAGACCAGAGGCTAGATGCCAGGAACCCTGGCGTCCAGGGGGTAGACGCCGGGAACCCTGGCGTCTAGCCCTGGAGTCCGAGAAGGACTCTTGCCTTTCGGGTGAAACCGACTTTGAGGAGGCTTCTACTCCAAATTTCGACCCTAGGGATCAACATATAAATAGAGGGGTAGGGCTAGTACCAAAGACACATCAAGAAACACCAAGCCGTGTGCCGGCAACCCCGTCCCCTCTAGTTTATCCTCCGTCATAGTTTTCGTAGTGCTTAGGCGAAGCCCTGCGGAGATTGTTCTTCACCAACACCGTCACCACGCCGTCGTGCTGCCGGAACTCATCTACTACTCCGCCCCTCTTGCTGGATCGAGAAGGCGAGGACATCACCGAGCCGAATGTGTGCAGAACTCGGAGGTGCCGTGCTTTCGGTACTTGGATCGGTCGGACGTGAAGACGTACGACTACATCAACCACGTTGATATAACGCTTCCGCGAACGGTCTATGAGGGTACGTAGACAACACTCTCCCCTCTCGTTGCTATGCATCACCATGATCTTGCGTGTGCGTAGGAAATTTTTTGAAATTACTACGTTCCCCAACACCCCCTTGTCCATTCCCCTCTCCCTCTAGACGCTCCTCCCCTCCTCTGCTCTCTCCCCGAGCGGAGCTCGCTGACGTCGATCGTCGAACCCGCAACCACCATGCTCCCCGAGCTCCCTAGACTTGTCCCTGAGCTCCGCCTTCGGCCCCTACGCCATCTGCCCCGAGCAACGCAAGGCTGGACGCCCTACATCGCCGGCTACCTCATCTTATTCCTCCTCGGCTGCCGAGATCGCCATTGCCACCTTGTCGTCTCCAGCCCTTCCCCAAGCTCGCCGACCCACCCAACGTGCTCACCGTGAGGCCACGATTGAAACCCCCCTCTCCCCTGCCTCGTTCGCGTGCCATAACCGTCGTTTCGTCTGTGACCGGATGCACCACCGCCCGAGCTCATTGTCGACGTAGCTCCGGTGATCATAAGGTGTCGTGCGCGTGTCCGTTGAGTTTATGTGCTCGCGTAGATGTTGTAGGTGCCACGCACGCTTCGCCAAGGCCACCGTAGCCTCGTCCCCGGCCGAACTCCGACCGCCACTGCCGTTGCCACCACCGCCGTTCTAGGCCAACTTCAGCGACACCGCTTGCACTAATCGACGTGGACGAGCCCCCTCGTCCCGTAGATGGCCTCAGTTGTCCATTTGGACGCCGGAGGGTGTTTCTTGCACCCCTCCGCCACGTCTACAGTCACCGGCGTCGAGCCACCATCCTGTTTGGGGCTTTTGACCGGGGTTTGACCACCCCGGGTCGCTGACATGTGGGCCCAGGCCCTTAACTAATCTAGGTTAGGCTTACTTTAATGTTAATTAACTTTGTTAGTTAGGTTAGCCACTGACATGCGGGACCCACTTGTTAGGTTTGACCTGGACCGCCCCTGTTGACTTGTTGATGTTAGCATGATGTCATGTTGACGCAGTAAACTCTCCTCTTTTAGGATCGAAAGTATGTCTAGAGGTGGGGGTGATTAGACTACTTAACCAAATAAAAATCTAGCCTTTTCCCAATTTTAGTTCTAGGCAGATTTTAGCAACTTAGCACAAGTCAAGCAATCAACCTACACATGCAATTCTAAGAGTATAGTAGCAGAAAGTAAAACAATTGCATATGAAGGTAAAGGGAGGAGTTTGGAGTGTGGAAGCGCAATTGGAGACACGGAGATTTTTGGCGTGGTTCCGATAGGTGGTGCTATCGTACATCCACGTTGATGGAGACTTCAACCCATGAAGGGTAACAGTTGCGCGAGTCCATGGAGGGCCCCACCCACGAAGGGTCCACGAAGAAGCAACCTTGTCTATCCCACCATGGTCATCGCCCACGAAGGACTTGCCTCACCTAGGTAGATCTTCACGAAGTAGGCGATCTCCTTGCCCTTACAAACTCCTTGGTTCAACTCCACAATCTTGACAGAGGCTCCCAAGTGACACCTAACCAATCTAGGAGACACCACTCTCCAAGAGGTACCAAATGGTGTGTTGATAATGAACTCCTCGCTCTTGTGCTTCAAATGATACTCTCCCCAACACTCAACTCTCTCTCACAAGATTTGGATTTGGTGGAAAGATGATTTGAGTGGAAAGCAACTTGGGGAAGGCTAGAGATCAAGATTTATATGGTTGGAGTGGAATATCTTCACCTCAACACAAGTTTAGGTGGTTCTCTCTCAAAAAAGTATGTTGGAAGTGTAGGCATGTTCTGATGGCTCTCTCCATGAATGAAGAGTGGGTGGAGGGGTATAAATAGCCTCCACACAAAATCTAACCGTTACACACAAATCACGAAACTTGGTCAGACCAAATCATGAAACTCGGTCAGACCGATTCAGTTCAAAATGTGAACGTTAGGATTTTCGGTGGGACCAACATGTCAACTCGGTGGGACCGATTTCGTTAGGGTTAGGGCATAACGTAATCTCGGTGAGACCGATTACACAAACTCGGTGAGACCGATTTTGGTAATGGACTAACAGAGAGTTGGTCAGGCAAACTCGGTGGGACCGATTCGCTCATCTCGGTTGGACCGAAACGTTACGAAAGGGAAACGGAGAGTTTGCATTGCAATCTCGGCGGGACCGATCGCTCATCTCGGTTTGACCGAAACGTTACGAAGGGAAACAGAGAGATTACAATCCCATCTCGGTGAGACCGAGATCTCTATTGGTGAGACTGAAAAGACTAGGGTTTCTAGTAGTGGCTATGTCAACTGAACTCGGTGGCGCCGGATAGAAAATTTCGGTGGGGCCGAGTTTGACTTTTGGTTTGGGACATATGTGGATATGAGAAAGTAGTTGAGGGTTTTGGAGCATATCACTAAGCACTTTGAGCAAGAAAGCCATTAGGCAACACCTCATCCCCTCTTAATAGTATTGGCTTTTCCTATGGACTCAATGTGATCTTGGATCACTTAAAAATGAAAAGATGTAGAGTCCTAAGCCTTGAGCTTGAGCCAATCCTTTGTCCTTAGAATTTTGAGGGATCCACTTTTCTCATCCATGCCATGCCAATCATTGAGCTTTCCTGAAATTTTTATCTTTAAGTAGCATTAGCTCAATGAGCTATATGTTGTTAGGAATTACCAAAACCACCTAGGGATAGTTGCACTTTCAATCTCCCCCTTTTTGGTAATTGATGACAACATATAGATCAAAGCTTCGACAAATGATTATAAGATTAAAAAAACATTGTCTCTTTGAGAGGTATGTGATAAGCAAGAGCCCCCCCTAAATTTGTACATTATTTAAAATTTGCTTTTGAATGCAAATGCACAATCGATTAGGATCATGGGTTACTCTTCCATGTCACATACATCTTGGTGGAGCGCTCAAAATGATAGAGATTAAAAGCATGCACTCATCACCAAGCAAGTGAATGATCATACAAAATGATTAATGTAGCATATGATCAAACACATGATCAACATGTGTCTCACAAGGACATAAAGTATCTCACACAAGCACTCAATAAAGAAGTTCAACCAAAATAGCAAGAGAGATGAAAAGAACAACACACTCTCTTGAAGCCTATGATCTATACATTTTTCTCCCCCTTTGGCAACAAGTTACCAAAAAGTTCAAAAATGCATAGTGCTAAACGACTCTCAGGCTTGATCTTCGGGAGGTGGTGTAGAGAGAAATCCAAGTACGAAGGCTTCCGATGAAGTAGTTGGAGCTGATGGAGTGGGTGCTGGAGGTGGCACTGGAGTTGTGGCTGCTGATGCTGACACTGAAGCTCGAGCATCTGAGACTGGCACTACAGCAGACCTTGGACCTCGTGGCACACGCTTGAAAGCATCAGTAGTAGACTTGCCCTTCTTCTCCTCTGCTTCCTCCTGTAGCTGCTCAACTGCAGTTTGGATCTCAGTTACCTTGACATCCAGATCATAGAACTTCTGCTCAACGATCCTCTCCAAACTCTCCTGGTTTTGAGTCAGGGTGGCCAAGCCCTTCTCAATCCTCAAGGTGGATTGGATCAGATATCCAAGCTGATCTTGCTTGCTCTTCAGGAAAACCTGAGATGCCTCTTCAGCAGTTGGCATCCTTGCAGCTTTCTCTGCCCTTGCCTTCTCTTTCTTCTCATGTGCTTGAGCTGAAGATGGTTCATTTTCATCCATCACCACAGTGTTGTCTTCAAATTCAGGGTATATGGGCAGGTGCTCCTTATCCAAAAGATATGTGCTTGTGCCCATCTTTGAGTTGATGAGCTCCTGAATTTGTGGGGCATACCCACAACTTCTCTTCTGGTCAGCAGCAGTCCTCTTGATTGTCTCAACAATCAAACTCATGACCTTGAACTTCTGTGGGACATCAAATATGTGCAGCAAGTTTATAGCATGTCCTCTAATCATCTTGTGATTACCTGACTTGGGTAGCAGTGTGTGCCTTAGATCTAGTTTATGGTAGGCAGACCAGACACCAAGTAGTGGATAGATCCAAACTTATGTGTATCCAAAGTAGCATCTGAGATCTCTTTGTACATGTTTGCCATTGTGGTGTGGTCTTTCTTCTTCTCATCATAAATATCCAAGTCATCTTCATGCTATGCAGGGGCATTGATCAGCTTAGCCCATTCATCAACAGAGGACTGGTACCTAGTACCTTCAGACACCCAAACTATCCTTCCATCTGGATAGAAGTGGGTTGTGGAGTAAAATTGCATGATCAGCTCATCATTCCACTTGGTGAGCTTTTGTGCAACAAATTCATTAACTCCACATGCCTTAAAGCTGTCATACACTCCAGGATAGTGATCTTCATTCTTCTGGATGTACTCCCAGTCCACCCATTTCATGTCACACACTTTGGGCTTCTTGTCAAGCAGGATTGTCTCATAAAAGTCTTGTTGTGCCTTGGTTTGAAATCTGTAGTCCACAACATTCCTCCTCCTGACAGCATATGGGTCAGACTGTCTCCATAACCTCAGTCGTGCATCCTTCCTGATGTGCATGTATTCTACCACAGGATGTGTATCATTGTGGTTAGGGATCTTGGGCTTCATCTTCCTCAACACAACTGAGTCATCATCTTCTTCTTTTTCAGCAGCTTCAGGCACTGGGGCCTTGTTTTTATCCTCAGCAAGAATGTTTCTAGTGCTTCTCTTGGGTTTAGGCTTCTGAGCTGGAGCAGTAGCATTGGGAGCAGCTTTGGGCTTAGATGGAGTAGCCCCTGATCTGATTGCATCTCCCATGAGCTTTTGAGCCTTAGGAGCTGGTGCAGCATCCTCTTCTTCTTCATCTGAATCTCTCATTATTGATGATCTGCCAAGCACTCTGGCAGTGGTCTTCTTGACCCTTTCCTTCCTTTTCTTGCCTTCTCCAACTGCCTCTTCAGATGGCTTAGAGGTTTCAGCAGTGGATGCTCTGGCCTTAGACATGTGGACTCTCTTTGCTGGTGCCTTCTTATGCATCCCTGGCTTGACTGTAGCAGCTGAGCCATACTCCTTTTTCAACACCTTTTTCTTTGAATTGGCCTCATCCTCAACAGCCACATAATCTTCATCTTCTGAATCAGAAGTTTTCTTCTTCCTTGTCCTGGTAGCTGCCTTTGGCAAGTTACTTGGTGTGCTCCTGCTGCCCTCATCAGAAGTGCTAGAGGGACTAGTGCCCTCACTCAGTTGAACCTGCTCCTCATACTTGTTCTGGCTATCACTTTGATCAGACATCTTGCAAGCAAACTGTTAGCAGACCCTGTGAATAGATTATAGATCAAGTAGAGAAGATGAGCATCACAAAGTACAAAAGTTTTGCAAAACAATTGAGTCAAAAAGTTTAGTTTTAGTTCTCTATAGAAGTGATCTCGGAGCTACCGAATTGACAAACTCGATGATACTGAAGCAACACTTGGAACCTAAAATGGTGAACTCGGTAGGGCCGAGTCACAGTTCGGTGGCACCGAGATTGCTAGGGTTTCACAGAGTCCTGAACTCGGTCACACCGATTTGCGTGTTTCGGTCAGACCGAAGAGCGCATGTGCAATGGCCAAGGCCGAATCGGTGAGACCGATTTCTACAGTTTGGTCGGTCCGAGATGAGTTCTGCGGAGAGCTAACCCTAAAATTTTCAAATCAATCTAGACCTAAGAAAGTTTTAGCTGGATGGATGAATCTCAATCATGGCAAGAAACATGGCATTGTTCTTGTGCTAGAATCGGAGTGAAAAAGACAGCACAAGAGATCGAACACTTACCCTAATGCGGCGAGTGTTCGCTACGACGGCAACGGCGGGGCAGATTGCCCTTGACGGCGGCGGAGACCAGCGGCGGGAGGTCGCTGATGGCAAGAGGATGATCTGGAGACCCGAAGAGGCGGAGTAGGTTACGCGCGGGCGAAGAGGTTTCAGAAATTTTTCCAAAATTTGACCCGTCGGTATATATAACCTGACCCTGTTGGTGTGACCGAGTGGAACAACTCGGTGGCACCGAGATGCAAAACTATAGGCAGTTACTGCAACTCAGTGTGACCGAAAGGTTTGAATCAGTTGCACCGAGATTGAAAACCTAGATCAACTAAGTGATCTCGGTAGGACCGAAAATGATGAATCGGTCAGACCGAAATACACAAAAGAGGTTTTGGAAGTTTAAGTCTATGACGAATCGGGAACTCCGAGTGCTCCTCACACAGAGTGGTTCGAATCTGACTTGGTGAAACTTTGTGATGTAGCATGAATAGAGTTTGAGACGAGAAAAACATAGATAGCTAGAGGGAGTTCTTAGGCATTCTTGTCCATCCATCTAGCAAAAGAGAAAAGACCAAACAATCAAAGCAACAAATGGATGTCCTCGAATGAGTAAAGTATGCAACCAACATGCTCACACAATAAGATGGCAAAAGAAATATGTGACAAAGCATGCACAAACACTCTAGCATCTATCAAGCAATTGGCGATGACTAGCTCATCTATATATGAGTACATTGACTTAGGAGTCAAATGAGAATATTTGATCATAGGTCATACTCATCGTTTAAGCACAAGTGGGGTTACCACTTTTTTCATAAAGCATTGTTGTGTTCACACCATTAGAGTTGCTTTAACTCAATTGATTAGAGTAAAGCTCCCCCTAGATGTGATATCCCCCTAAGAGGGATCAACTAACCTTGGGTTTTGTTGATGATGACTTCATGTAGGTGTTGAAGATGTGGATGCTCAATGTTGATGTAGATCATTCGGAGCAATCCTTTGGATTGAGTTGCACTTTCAATACCTACATGGGTTAGTCCCACAAGGAACAAACAAGGATATCCATAGACATAGAGTGATGTGCACACAAGATGATGTCCATGGAAGCATTAGGTTACCTTGTCCCTTGTCTTACCAACAAGTGGGTTTGTGACTCCTTAAACTAGTGCAAGATATGAAAGTTGTATGCACTTGTCCTTGCCAAAATGATAAGAGTGAAGTAGGTTGGCGGAGTCACCCTCAAGAATTCTCTAGTTCTTCTTCTTCGGGATCCACACCATCTTGATGGGAATCCTTGGAGTTGTAGTCACACTTGATGAAGTAGAACTTGATGTAGTCTTGGGAACCCACTTGACCAAGGCCTCTAGGATCTTCTTGATGATGAATCTATCGGTCATCTCTTCACTTCCTAAGCCGGCAATCTCATTTGTGATGAGAGCAAGCCTAGAGTACATTTCAGCGATGCCTTCACCATTCTTCATTTTGAACTTGTCAAGCTGACTTTGAAGCACATTCAATTTGGATTCCTTGACAAATTCGGTACCTTCGTGCATATCAATCAAAGTATCCCAAATTTCCTTTGCATTCTCAAGACGGTTGATTTTGTCGAATTCTGGGGCATAATCCATTGAAGAGAATATCACAAGCTTGAGCATTGTATTGTAGCATCTTCAACTCTTCCGTGGTAGCTTCACGGTCTAGTTCTCTCCCATCGAAGAATTCACCTTGCAAGCCAATACACACAATAGCCCAAACGGCGAGGTTATGTCCAAGAATATGCATTTTCATCTTATGCTTCCAACTAGCAAAATTTGTGCCATCAAAGTAAGGACCTCTACGGTGGTAATTTCCCTCGCTAGACGTCACACTCTCCTAGGTTGTGAAACCAAGGCTATGACCACCAAAAGCTATGGAAATCAAAGCAGATGGAGACCAAAGCTCTGATACCACTTGTAGGATCGAAAGTATGTCTAGAGGGGGGGGTGATTAGACTACTTGACCAAATAAAAATCTAGCCTTTTCTCAATTTTAGTTCTAGGCAGATTTTAGCAACTTAGCACAAGTCAAGCAATCAATCTACACATGCAATTCTAAGAGTATAGCAGCGGAAAGTAAAAAAATTGCATATGAAGGTAAAGGGAGGAGTTTGGAGTGTGCAAACGCAATTGGAGACACGGAGATTTTTGGTGTGGTTCTGATAGGTGGTGCTATCATACATCCACGTTGATGGAGACTTCAACCCATGAAGGGTAACAGTTGCGCGAGTCCACGGAGGGATCCGCCCATGAAGGGTCCATGAAGAAGCAATCTTGTCTATCCCACCATGGTCGTCGCCCACGAAGGACTTGCCTCACCTGGGTAGATCTTCACGAAGTAGGCGATCTCCTTGCCCTTACAAACTCCTTGGTTCAACTCCACAATCTTGACGGAGGCTCCCAAGTGACACCTAACCAATCTAGGAGACACCACTCTCCAAGAGGTAACAAATGGTGTGTTGATGATGAACTCCTTGTTCTTGTGCTTCAAATGATACTCTCCCCAACACTCAACTCTCTCTCACAGGATTTGGATTTGGTGGAAAGATGATTTGAGTGGAAAGCAACTTGGGGAAGGCTAGAGATCAAGATTTATATGGTTGGAGTGGAATATCTTGACCTCAACACAAGTGTAGGTGGTTCTCTCTCAAAAAATGTATGTTGGAAGTGTAGGCATGTTCTGATGGCTCTCTCCATGAATGAAGAGTGGGTGGAGGGGTATAAATAGCCTCCACACAAAATCTAACCGTTACACACAAATCACCAAACTCGGTGGGACCGAATCATGAAACTCGGTCAGACCGATTCAGTTCAAAATGTGAACGTTAGGATTTTCGGTGGGACCAACATGTCAACTCGGTGGGACCGATTTCGTTAGGGTTAGGGCATAACGTAATCTCGGTGAGACCGATTACACAAACTCGGTGAGACCGATTTTGGTAATGGACTAACAGAGAGTTGGTCAGGCAAACTCGGTGGGACCGATTCGCTCATCTCGGTTGGACCGAAACGTTACGAAAGGGAAACGGAGAGTTTGCATTGCAATCTCGGCGGGACCGATCGCTCATCTCGGTTTGACCGAAACGTTACGAAGGGAAACAGAGAGATTACAATCCCATCTCGGTGAGACCGAGATCTCTATTGGTGAGACTGAAAAGACTAGGGTTTCTAGTAGTGGCTATGTCAACTGAACTCGGTGGCGCCGGATAGAAAATTTCGGTGGGGCCGAGTTTGACTTTTGGTTTGGGACATATGTGGATATGAGAAAGTAGTTGAGGGTTTTGGAGCATATCACTAAGCACTTTGAGCAAGAAAGCCATTAGGCAACACCTCATCCCCTCTTAATAGTATTGGCTTTTCCTATGGACTCAATGTGATCTTGGATCACTTAAAATGAAAAGATGTAGAGTCCTGAGCCTTGAGCTTGAGCCAATCCTTTGTCCTTAGAATTTTGAGGGATCCACTTTTCTCATCCATGCCATGCCAATCATTGAGCTTTCCTGAAATGTTTATCTTTAAGTAGCATTAGCTCAATGAGTTATATGTTGTTAGGAATTACGAAAACCACCCAGGGATAGTTGCAATTTCATGGAATTAGTTTAATTCTAAAATAGGTAGGAAATTCTAGGAAATGTTTAAAACTTCTAAAATTCATAGAAAATAATCTATAACTCCAATAGAAATAATTTATATATGAAAAATGATCAGAAAAATCCAAAGAATCTGTTTATGGCATTTGCATGCATGTTGGAACAACTTATAACTGTTGAATTGGAAAAATCATATAAATGGCATTCGAATAATCACATATGGAGTTTGAATTTGAATCTTTGGTTCAAACCAACGTCATTTAATATGGTTGCTAGTTGCATTAGCTCAATCAACATAATATTGCCATGGCATGATCATGCAGCACATTATTGCATTGCATTGACTGTGTTCCCTCTTTTTTGCCGGTGTTTGCCCCCTCTCAGTAGATGTTGTTCCGAC
The DNA here is from genome assembly GCF_018294505.1 of Triticum aestivum. Taxonomy (NCBI): domain Eukaryota; kingdom Viridiplantae; phylum Streptophyta; class Magnoliopsida; order Poales; family Poaceae; genus Triticum; species Triticum aestivum. Next base: position 430,240,100 of record NC_057812.1, read on the forward strand.
GTTGAGATCGATGACACTGATGAAGACACAATGCTATCTTCAGAAGTGCCAAGCAAGCAAACCCCCTTGATCACTCTGATACAATCCCACTCTCTTGCTCCTGCTTTCTTTTACTGCATTAGGAAAACAACGATTCAACTGTTACAAGTTGCGATAGTTGAACCCATTCCTCTGCATGACCTGTCTTTGCCACAGTAAATAGTTGAAACCCACTAGCATGAGTAGGAGTTGTTTGAGCCATGATGTGCCTACTCATTCATGCTTGTTAGTAATGCCTGCTATGCTTAGAGTTGGGTCAGGTCTGATTTCATTTGGGGTGGATTGGGATGGTGATGAACATGTCTTACTGTTGAGAGCTAAGTGTGTGAACATGATTTGGTAAAGATAGCGATGAGAGGCCATGTAGGAGTACAGGGTGGGTTGTATCATTGAAACCGTCCCCAGGAACTGAGTTCTGTGTCGGTGATCCAAGACAGTTACTACCACGCATTGGAATGCTTAAGTGCCCCTCTCGACTTATTAATCACCTTGATCTCTGTCTAGGAGTTGCAACTAGTTTCTGGTGTTTGTAGGTTGTGTTAGTAGTCTACCAAGTGGCACCCGGTACAGGTGGGCTTGGGATAGGCTAGGCACAGTGGCCTGGTGTACCAAGTGGCACCCATTTGGTTGGCTTGGGAACCCTGCACACATCGTTTGGGGCTGTAGTGGAAACCCCGTCCGGACTTCCTTGCGGATGGAACTCGAATAGGCGATAAACCTGGACTAGAGACTTGTGTGGTTAGTCAGGTCGTGGACGACACCCTCGCTGGGCTTCCGCTTGAAGGTTGCCGAGTACATGTCGTGCAAACGATGATAAGTGGTGAGAGCGTGTGTGAAGAAGTACACCCCTGCAGGGTTAACATGATCTATTCGAATAGCCGCATCCGCGGATATGGACTACTTGGAATGCTTACATTGTTCAAGGATAACTAGAAGTGGATACTCTAAAATGCGCAAGATAAGCGTGAGTGCTATGGATGGCCTTCTCATAGGGAGACGGGAGCGGATCCATAGTGGTTTATTGATATGGTGAATATGTGGACTCGTTTGCGCTTTCTCACCTCAAGGAAAACACTAGTAGTCGTAGTATAGGATAGCCACTGAGTCAAAGCTTGTTTGCTGCAGTGAAATCCACCACCCTTTTGTTGATACTGATGCATATGTAGTTAGTTCTGATGTAAGACTTGCTAAGTACCTTTGTACTCACGTTGCTTAATTTATATTTTTGCAAAGGAGACTTTGATCTCACTAGTAGTTCTGGATGGACTTCGACGAGTAGTTTGATACCTCAACTACAATCTTGTCCCCTTGGGAGGGTCTTGTAGATAGCCAGGTTTCTCAGCCCTTTTCATTTGTAGATGTCTGTACTTAGACATGTTATGCTTTTGTTGCTTGTATGCTCTGTATGTTGGGTCATGTGACCCCTGTTTGTAATATAATGCTATGTTGGCTCTTATGGGCCTTTATCTATATGAGTTTTCTAGTTATGTTGTGATGCCGTGTTGTATCTACACATATCATGCATGTTATGCGTACGTGTAACATGTATTGCTATGTGTGGGGTCCAACACCTAGTTGTTTATTCTTGGTAGCCTTCCTTTTGGGGAAATGTCTCCTAGTGCTTCCACCGAGCCATGGTAGTTCGCTACTGCCTCAGAACACTTAGGTTGGCCAACATGTATCCTTCTTTGTTCCTGTGTCTGTCCCTCTGGGGAAATGTCATGCGTTGTTGCTTTAAGTCCTTGTAGCTTGCTATGACTTGGGTTCATACGTTGATGACCGACAACTTTATTGTTGGGTTACGTATGCCTATCCCTGTAAGTTTGTGCCACCTTGGGTTTACGACTAGCCATGTCGGCCTGGGTTCTCTATCATATGGATGCTAGTGACATAATCATATACGTGAGCCAAAAGGCGCAAACGGTCCCGGCCAAGGTAAGGTGGCAGCCGTGGGTTACCGTGCGTGAGGCCGCAAAGTGATATGATGTGTTACATGCTGGATCGGTGTGACTTGGGATCGGGGCCCCGATAGCTTTGGTATCAGAGTCTGACTGCCTGTAGGATTACCAAGCAAAACTGGTCGAAGTCGAGTCTAGAAATGCTTTAGTTATATAAGGGAATTGATTGTGGAAGGGAACATAAGGCTCTTTTTATTCCTTTACCTTATGTCCTTCTGATCTGAGTCACCCTCTTCTTTCCCGAGGGGTTTAAGAACTAGGCTTCTCATTTTTCTATCAGGATCACATGTTACTAATCCGTAGACTTATAGGAATGATGGATTCAAGCCTCAGTTCGGTTCCTACTACTTTCGTGTGTTGACAATTGATCTCAGAACCTTGATATTGTGATGTTGAGTGGTTATGCCACCATTTTGCAGGATATCTCAAATCTTTTGAGCATTTACAGCCGTTATGCTGTCCGAGTCATCCCAGGTTTCTAATTTTTTTGATGCATTTGCAAATCCATTCTTCCCGTTCCCGTTGTTCCTTTGGGCTAGATTAACCACACTAATCAGTGTGTTGAGGTACTTCATTGCCTCGACATATATGTTGAAGCTATTATTATGACACTAGGGTATATTAGAGAACCACCCAATAATCTAGCAATGCTTTGTATTCCTGGTGTGATAATTCTGGCCATTATTTCGAAAGCATCACGTGATACTATTTAGTTAGTAGGCATTCTACTCCTGGGTTCTTGAACCCAAGTTTCACTCTACTTGCCTCGTGTTGATAGTGTTTACTCATTCCTTTAGGATATTAGTAACCTTTGTGATAGTCCTCGAGGTCCGTGGTATATCGTTTTTCCAATACCATGAACCATCCCCGGCAGAAGTTCTTTTGAACCAAAGGATCACAACCAGAGTGCTCTTGGAGGGTTCTACATTCAATAATTGTGACTCTGCCAGTCCTACCTTCTGCATGGGTTATCCGAAAGAAACATGTTAAACTTTTCTCGACATGCTAACCTATGCATCCACAACTCAGAAAAATCATATGTTCCTTTGAGTTGTCCCTCTTTAGTTGTATTTTGACCTCTATCTATCAATTGATTGTCAAGGGTATGTGTGCATTCATGTTCATCGATGCCTTTTACTCTTGTGGTCCGTCAAGCCATTCTATTCTGGAATGACTAGGAGGAACAGACTCTTGTACCTCATCCATATCTAGGATTGGATCAAAGTAGTTGTAGTCCACAGATCAGAATGCCAATCCAGCTTCCGATCTGGTCTACCTTGGAGTGCTACCCCCTTTATGTCGGGAATATCATAGGAATTGCACCACCTCTTATGAATTCTTGATGCAGTGATACTTCTCGCCATCATTGTTCTTTTCTCGGTCCTGTGTTGTTGAAACTGGAATGCCGACAAGTGAACCGTGACATGTGAAATCAATACTCCTAGGAACTCTGTTGCTTGGTAGCTAATTGACAATAATCTCATTCTTAGCGTGTTGGTTATTGAATCATCATTCTAGGATTGATCCTGCTACTTAGTCCATTGCCCTGGTGCACTCTTTGATCAGTGAGTTAGGATTGCTTCAATCCCTTGCTTATTTGATCATATCGTCTTGCCCTGAAAAGCAAGATTGTTCTCGAACTTAGTAACATATCGATGGTTCGTGATTTTTTGAATATCCTCTCGAAAGTATTACCAGGTTGTCCCCTGATTTCTATGTTGAGCTCGTGATCAAGTTGGTTTTCTTATAAACCACCCCTTCTCCAAGAATATGTGCTGGATACCCCTGAGCTAGTTGGATAAGCTAAGCAACAACTTGGAGAGTTAGAACATAAAAGCTTTGCCTAACTTACTTCATTTCAAAGGGATATCTTTTGTGTGTGTGTGTATGTGTTGAAGAAAGATGATATCTTCATCAATTGATCTTCGTCTTCAGTTGTTGGACCTATTGTCTTATTCGATCTTTGATTTGAGTATGGGCTATCATCAAATCAAATCAGAACCAGCGATGTTCATAATGTTGTCTTACTCGTGGTTATTTCCTCGAGCATGCACCATTATATCTTTTGGTCCGACCAATGTTATCGCTTTGTTCACATTGTTGTGGAATTCCATGTTCATGGGAATCTCGATGATTTGCTGTTGAGCCCATCAACAACATTTTTATCTTCCGCATAATTCATGTTGAACATCAAGCTAGTGTTGGAAACTTTATAACTGTTGCCTTCGTATCCCTTTCATGGGGTATATGCTTGGATGAAAGACGTGACTTCCTTTAATTCACGTGCATTTGGTGCAAGTTGTTGCCGTGAATTCGAGAAAGCTTGTTTTTTGCTTCCATGGAATCATTCCAAGTCAGTCATGCATGTCCGAAGTATACTATGGTCTGATAGACTGATCATCTTCATTCCATATGTATTCCCTAGCACACCAAGCCATTGATTGATTGTTCAAGGAAAAGGAGTTTGTTGTGCTAATACTAGTTCATGCACAAGATTCTTTTATCCTTACTGAAGGTTCCCAACCAGAAATCGGTAGTAATTTTGCTGTAAGATTTCTATGTGGCCACAATTGTCTTGGACATTCTGTTCACTTGTATCTTACAAACCAGCTCATGTTTTGGAGCTTGCTACCATAATTCGTTTCCCGATAATCTCGCAATGTCATCTCATTGACTTGTGTTGCAACCTTTCCCCTTCGGACATGCTGAGTCTGAAGTGTCATGTCTGTTGGGGAACGCAGTAATTTCGAAAAAATCCTACGCACACGCAAGAAGCGTTATGAGAGTGTCATCCATGTACCCTCGTAGATCGTAAGCGACAGCATGAGAATGTGGTTGATGTACTCGTACGTCTTCACGATCCGACCGATCCAAGTACCAAACGTACGACACCTCCGAGTTCAGCACACGTTTAGCTCGGTGATGTCCCACTAACTCTGATCTAGCAGAGCTTCGAGGGAGAGTTCCGTCAGCATGACGGCATGATGATGGTGATGATGATGCTACCGACGCAGGGCTTCGCCTAAGCACCGCTACGATATGACCGAGGTGGATTATGGTGGAGGGGGGCACCGCACACGGCTAAAAGATCAACTGGTCAACTTGTGTGTTCAAGGGTGCCCCCCTCCCCACGTATATGCAGGAGGGAGGGGAGGTCGGCCGGCCTCTCTAGGCGCGCCAAGGGGGGAAGGAATCCTCCTCCTAGTAGGAGTAGGATTCCTCCTTTCCTAGTCCTACTAGAAGGAGGAAGGAAGGAGAAGGGGAGGAGAAGGAAAGAGGGGGCACAACCCCTCCCCTAGTCCAATTCGGACTAGGCCCATGGGGGGCGCGCGGCCAGCCCTCCTGACTTCTCCTCTTTTTCCCTTAAAGCCCACTAAGGTGTAACACCCCAGATGTAACTTTCCATATTTGTAACTCCGACTCTTGCCTTTTCCGGAGATGCGATATGTGATTCCCTTCGTGGTTGGGTTTTTGTCTTCGTTTTGCTTTTTGTTCATGTCATGCATTTCATATCATGTCATCACGTGCATCGCAATTGCATTTGTGTTCATCTCATGCATCCGAGCTTTTCCCCGTTGTCCGTTTCGCAATCCGACACTCCCACATGCACCCGGCGCACCCCTCTTGTCTCTTTTCGTGAGTGGGAGTTAAACGTTCTCGGAATGGGCCGAGATTTTTCAAGTGGCCTTGGTACACCACCAATAGACCGCCTGTCAAATTTCGTTCCATTTGGAGGCCATTTGATGCTCCAACGGGTAACCACAAAAGCCTCTTTGTGTTGCAGCCCAACACCCCTCCAAAACAGCCCAGTAACCCATCTAAACCATCTCCATGTCCTCTGCCGTCGGATCACGATTGTGTGGGCGAAAACCGCACCTCATTTGGACACTCCCACCTCCTTCTACCTATAAATATGTGATCCCCTTCGAATTTCCGCGGATGAAATCCTAGATCCTCCTGCACCGCACATACGGACACGTCCGCGCCGCGCCGGACATGTCCACCGCCGCCTCCACATCACCCGGACCAATCAGGTCGCGCCACCTCACCGCAGCGGCCACTCCCGACCAACCGGAGCGCGCCATGTCGCCCTTCCTCGCCGCCACGTCAGCGCCGCCACTCCCCTGAATCGCGCGGCCCGCCGGGACCCGAGGCCGGCCCGCCTCGGGCCAGATCTTGGCCGCCGCCCCGAGCCCCGCGCCCGCTCGCCGGTGCTCCCACCGCGCCGCCGCCTCCTCGCCGTGGCCTTCAGCCGGTCCTCGCCGAGGCATGCCGAGCCACCCGCCGACGACCTAGGTTGGGCCACCCTGCCTCTCCTCCCTCCGTCCTTCCCGTGTGTCTCCCTCTCCCTCACGAACTCTCTCTCTCTCATGTTGTCTATAGGGAGCCGCCCTCCATGGTCGCCATGGATCTCCGCGCCCGGGCCGCCCCAAGCAACCTCGTTGCCGGGAATGGAGTCCCCACTCCCGAATCTGCGCCTCCCCGCCATCTCCCCATGTTGCCGGAGCCCGAGCGCCGCCATATGCCTCGGTCTTCTTCAACCTCCGACCGGAATCCCTCTGTCCACTCCCGTACCAGATCTACCTCATCCTGGACCCCGTGAACGAAACATGATCCGGAACCACACCATCCAGTTTTTCTCGCGAGGTAGAAAACGACCAAGTCCTCATATTCTCATAATTTGTGCCCCTCTTCATCATGTCACATCTCCATGACCATAGTTCCAAATCATGCATATGACATATCGAAATGTTCATCTCGTTGAGCTCTTCATGGTAGAAGAATTTCCATGCATGTTACTGTTCATCATGATGCCATTTTCATTGATGCAAGAGTGCTATAAAATGTTAGTTACTGGTACTTATTAGATCATGATGATTTGACATTTTTGTTGCATTTGATGTGTGCATCATATGAGCATGAGGTCTACATGTGTTTTGAACTACAACATGCCATCTTTACCGGGGTGCAAGTCTTGTATTTTTGTGATCTATTTGGTGACTAGCACAAGCATGCAAACTAGGCTCCGTGATGTTGCTGTTTTCAGGGACTTAGGTTTTCGCTGTCCTTTTCCTATTGTTATTTTGAGGCCATGTGAACTTGATGCTACCATGAGATCCATGCTTATTTTGAGATTCTTCAGTAAGGATGTTATGAATATGTGGTTATTCTCTATCCATTCATGCCCCTGTTTGAAATTATGGAGTGCTCTAGCATGTCTTTTTCTTGCTCTACTTTTGCTATAAAATGTTCCTGGCAGTTTGTTAACATGTTAATCAAAATTGCCATGGTTGTTTCTAGTGTTTCATGCATCCTTTTAACTTTCTCTTGCCAGGGTTAGCTTCATTAACATGTCTTATTGCTATTGGTATGCTTATGTTGTCATGTAATACTTTGTGATGAGTGGCATGAGCTCGCAAAGTTGCTTTCATAAATCTGTTTATGCCATGCTTTGTTTTTCTTCTAAGTCTGAATCTGTTAATACAATTTGCTATGTTTACATGGGTGTCATCATATATTCTGTGCCTTTTTGGCTCATGTTCAGTAAGATACTTTTGTTCTATGCTTTTAGTAGAATCATGCCATGCCTTTGTTTGCTGTGATATGTTCCTATAGAATGTTGTTTTCTTGCTCTAAACAGTGCTTCCTGATGTTGTTTTTGACATGTTAGTATTTTCACTAAGTCTGTGAGCTGATATCTTTTGCACTTTTCCATGCTTGTTTGAACCTGTTCTTGAGTGTTTTAGCCGTAGATCAGTGTTCATGTTTTGTCAAGCATCTCTTGTACATCACTGCCATATGCTTTGTTGTTATGTTGGAGTGCAGTAGCTTAGTTTCTTGTTGCATCCTAAGTGCCATCGTGCTGTTAATCATAGTTTTGCACCATTCTTGTTTTGCTTGCCATTTGCAAACCGTGCATCCGTTTCCGGTGATCTTTATGTCGATTTCGACCGAAATCATCTCATCTTTCTAGAGGCATACTTGATTTGCCAAGTTGATGCCTTGATCATTCTTTCCCTTCCAGAGCATGCATATGCATTGCATATCATGTCTTGCATATCATGACATGTATTGCATCATGTTGCTTGTGCATTGCACCGTGATTGATTGTTGTTCCTTTGTTCGTGTTCTTGCTTTGGGTAGAGCCGGGAGACGAGTATGTGAACGAGGACCCTGTTGAGTACGCTATCGAGGATCAAGCTTTCGACAACTCTGAGAACATTGCAGGCAAGATGATCATACCGTCGAAATCACTTCTATCTTTGCTTGCTAGTTGTCCGTTCTATCGCTATGTCGCGCTACCTACCACTTGTTATAGCATGCCTCCCATATTGCCATGTCAAGCCTCTAACCCACCTTCCTAGCAAACCGTTGTTTGGCTATGTTACCGCTTTTGCTCAGCCCCTCTTATAGTGTTGCTAGTTGCAGGTGTAGTTGAAGTTTGTTCCATGTTGGAACATGGATATGTTGGGATATCACAATATCTCTTATTTAATTAATGCATCTATATACTTGCTAAAGGGTGGAAGGCTCGGCCTTATGCCTGGTGTTTTGTTCCACTCTTGCCACCCTAGTTTCCGTCATACCGGTGTTATATTCCTTGATTTTGCGTTCCTTACGCGGTTGGGTGTTATGGGAACCCCTTGACAGTTTGCTTTGAATAAAACTCCTCCAGCAAGGCCCAACCTTGGTTTTACCATTTGCCTCACCACCACATATACTTTTCCCTTGGGACTCGCGCTCCCGAGGGTCATCTTTATTTTAACCCCCCAGGCCAGTGCTTCTCTAAGTGTTGGTCCGAACTAGAGTCCTTTGCAGCGCCACCTCGGGGAAACTTGAGGGCTGGTTTTAGTTGTACAGAGTGCTCATTCGGTGTTTCCTTGAGAGCGAGATATGTGCAGCTCCTATCGGGATTGTCGGCACATCGGGCGGATTTGCTGGTCTTGTTTTACCATTGTCGAAATGTCTTGTAACCGGGATTCCGAGACTGATCGGGTCTTTCCGGGAGAAGGAATATCCTTCCTTGACCGTGAGAGCTTGTGATGGGCTAAGTTGGGACACCCCTGCAGGGTATAAACTTTTGAGAGCCATGCCCACGGTTATGTGGCAGATGGGAATTTGTTAATATCCGGTTGTAGAGAACTTGACACTTAACTTAATTAAAATGCATCAACCGCATGTGTAGCCGTGATGGTCTCTTCTCGGCGGAGTCCGAGAAGTGAACACAGTCTTGTGTTATGCTTGAACGTAAGTAGTTTTTAGGATCACTTCTTGATCACTTCTAGCTTCTCGACCGTTGCGTTGCTTCTCTTCTCGCTCTTATTTGCGTATGTTAGCCACCATATTTGCTTAGTGCTTGCTGCAACTCCACCTCATTACCTTATCCTACCCATAAGCTTAAATAGTCTTGATCTCGCGGGTGTGAGATTGCTGAGTCGTCGTGACTCACGGATACTTCCGAACAGTTGCAAGTGCCGATGATACCAGTACAGGTGATGCAACCGAGCTCTAGTGGGAACTTGAAGAAGATCTTGGTCGTTGTTTTGTTTCGTTTCCTGATGATCAGTAGTGGAGCCCGGTAGGGACGATCAGGGATCTAGCATTTGGGGTTGTCTTCTTTTATTTTGGTCCCATAGTCGGACCTTGTTTGTATTCTGGATGATGTATGATTAACTTGTTATTTGTGTGAAGTGGCGATTGTAGGCCAACTCTTTATCCCTTTCTTATTCAATACATGGGATTGTGTGAACATTACCCCTCTTGCGACAAAACTACCATGCGGCTATGCCTCTAAGTCGTGCCCCGACACGTGGGAGATATAGCCGCATTGTGGGTGTTACATAAGGCCCATATGTACTCCCGTATTCCCGTAACTACCCCGGTACTCCGGAAAAATACCTGGATCACTCGGAACCTTTCCGATGTCCGAATATAGCCTTCCAATATATGGATCTTCACGTCTCGATCATTTCGAGACTCCTCGTCATGTCCGTGATCTCATCCGGGACTCCGAACAACCTTTACTTGCCTGAGATTCGATTGTCGGTATCTCAATACCTAGTTCAATCTCGTTACCGGCAAGTCTCTTTACTCGTTCCGTAATGCATCATCCCGCAACTAACTCATTAGTTACATTGCTTGCAAGGCTTATAGTGATGTGCATTACCGAGAGGGCCCAGAGATACCTCTCCGACAATCGGAGTGACAAATCCTAATCTCGATCTATGCCAACTCAACAAGTACCATCGAAGACACCTGTAGAGCACCTTTATAATTACCCAGTTACGTTGTTACGTTCGGTAGCACACAAAGTGTTCCTCGGTATTCGGGAGTTGCATAATCTCATAGTCAGAGGAACATGTATAAGTCATGAAGAAAGCAGTAGCAACAAACTAAATGATCATCATGCTAAGCTAACGGAATGGGTCAAGTCAATCACATCATTCTCTAATGATGTGATCTCGTTAATCAAATGACAACTCATGTCTATGGCTAGGAAACTTAACCATCTTTGATTCAACGAGCTAGTCAAGTAGAGGCATACTAGTGACACTCTGTTTGTCTATGTATTCACACATGTACTAAGTTTCCGGTTAATATAATTCTAGCATGAATAATAAACATCTATCATGATATAAGGAAATAAATAATAACTTTATTATTGCCTCTAGTGCATATTTCTTCAGTCTCCCACTTGCACTAGAGTCAATAATCTAGTTCACATCTTTATGTGATTAGTTCACATCTCCATGTGACTAATACCCAAAGGTTTTACTAGAGTCAATAATCTAGTTCACATCGCTATGTAATTAACACCCAAAGAGTGATCATGTTTTGCTTGTGAGAGAAGTTTAGTCTACGGGTCTGCAACATTCAGATCTGTATGTATTTCGCAAATTTCTATGTCTACAATGCTCTGCACGGAGCTACTCTAGCTAATTGCTCCCACTTTCAATATGTATCCAGATCGAGACTTAGAGTCATCTAGATCGATGTAAAAAGCTTGCATCGACGTAACTCTTTATGAGGAACTCTTTTATCACCTCCCCAACCGAGAAATATTTCCTTAGTCCTCTAAGGATAATTTTGACCGCTGTCCAGTGATCTACTCCTAGTTCACTATTGTACTCCCTTGCCAGATTCATGCTAAGGTATACAATAGGACTGGTAAACAGCATAGCATACTTTATAGAACCTATGACTGAGGTATAGGGAATGACTTTTCATTCTCTTTCTATTTTCTGCTGTGGTCGGGTTTTGAGTCTTTACTCAACTTCACACCTTGCAACACAGGCAATAACTCCTTCTTTGACTGTTCCATTTTGAACTACTTCAAAATGTTGTCAAGGTATGATACTCATTGAAAAAAAACTTATCAAGCATCTTGATCTATCTCTATAGATCTTGATGCTCAATGTGTAAGCAGCTTCATCGAGGTCTTTCTTTGAAAAACTCTTTTCAAACACTCCTTTATGCTTTCCATAAAATTCTACATTATTTCCGATCAACAATATGTCATTCACATATACTTATCAGAAATGATGTAGTGCTCCCACTCACTTTCTTGTAAATACAGGCTTCATCGCAAGTCTGTATAAAACCATATGTTTTGATTACTTTATGAAAGCATATATTCCAACTCCGAGATGCTTGCACCAATCCATAGATGGATCGCTGGAGCTTGCTCACTTTGTTAGCACCTTTAGGATCAACAAAACCTTCTGGTTGCATCATATACAACTCTTCTTTAAGAAATCCATTAAGGAATGCAGTTTTGACATCCATCTGCCAGATTTCATAAAATGCAGCAATTGCTAACATGATTCGGACAGACTTTTAAGCATCGATATGAGTGAGAAAATCTCATCATAGTCAACACCTTGAACTTGTCAAAAACATTTTGCGACAATTCGAGATTTGTAGATAGTAACACTACTATCAGCGTCTGTCTTCCTCTTGAAGATCCCTTTATTCTTAATGACTCATCGATCATCGGGCAAGTCAATCAAAGTCCATACTTTGTTCTCATACATGGATCCCATCTCAGATTTCATGGCCTCGAGCCATTTCGCAGAATCTGGGCTCATCATCGCTTCCTCATAGTTCGTAGGTTCGTCATGGTCTAGTAACATGACTTACAGAAAGGATTACCATACCACTCTGGTGTGGATCATACTCTGGTTGTCCTACGAGGTTCGGTAGTAACTTGATCTGAAGTTTCATGATCATCATCATTAGCTTCCTCACTAATTGGTGTAGAGATCACTAGAACTGATTTCTGTGATGAACTACTTTCCAATTCGGGAGAAGGTACAATTACCTCATCAAGTTCTACATTCCTCCCACTCACGTCTTTCGAGAGAAACTTCTTCTCTAGAAAGGATCCACTCTTAGCAACAAAGATATTGCCTTTCGGATCTGTGATAGAAGGTGTACCCAACAATTTCTTTTGGGTATCCTATGAAGACACACTTTTCCGACTTAGGTTTGTGCTTATCAGGCTGAAACTTTTTCACATAAGCATCACAACCCCAAACTTTAAGAAATGACAGCTTAGGTTTCTAGCCAAACCATAGTTCATACGGTGTCGTCTCAACGGATTAGACGGTGCCCTATTTAATGTGAATGTAGTTGTCTCTAATGCATAACCCCAAAATGATAGTGGCAAATCGGCAAGAGACATCATAGATTGCTCTATATCCAATACAGTACGGTTATGACGTTCAGACACACCATTATGCTGTGGTGTTCCAGGTGGCATGAATTTGTGAAACTATTCCACATTGTTTTAGTTGAAGACCAAACTCATAACTCAAATATTCGTCTCCGTGATCAGATCGTAGAAACTTTATTTTCTTGTTATGATGATTTTCCACTTCACTCTAAAATTCTTTGAACTTTTCAAATGTTTTAGACTTATGTTTCATCAAGTAGATATACCCATATCCGCTCAAATCATATGTGAAGGTCAGAAAATAATGATACCCGCCGCGAGCCTCAACACTCATCGGATTGCATACATCAGTATGTATTATTTCCAATAAGTCAGTTGCTTGCTCCATTGTTCCGGAGAACGGAGTTTTAGTCATCTTGCCCACGAGGCATGTTCGCAAGCATCAATTGATTCATAATCAAGTGATTCCAAAAGCCCATCAGCATGGATTTTCTTCATGCGCTTTACACCAATATGACCTAAACGGCAGTGCCACAAATAAGTTGCACTATCATTATTAACTTTGCATCTTTTGGCTTCAATATTATAAATATGTGTATCACTACGATCGAGATTCAATAAACCATTTATATTGAGTGTATGACCATAGAAGGTTTTATTCATGTAAATAGAACAATAATTATTCTTTGACTTAAATGAATAACCGTATTGCAATAAACATGATCCAATCACATTCATGCTCAACGCAAACACCAAATAACATTTATTTTAGGTTCAACACTAATCCCGAAGGTAAACGGAGTGTGCGATGGTGATCTTATCAACCTTGGAATCACTTCCAACACACATCATCACCTCGCCCTTAACTAGTATATGTTTATTTTGCAACTCCCGTTTCGAGTTACTACTCTTAGCAACTGAATGAGTATCAAATACTGAGGGGTTGCTATAAACACTAGTAAAGTACACATCAATAACATGCATATCAAATATACTTTTGTTCACTTTGCCATCCTTCTTATCTGCCAAGTATCTAGGGCAGTTCCACTTCCAGTGACCATTTCCTTTATAGTAGAAGCACTCAGTTCCAGGCTTGGGTCTAGCTTTGAGCTTCTTCATGGGAGCAGCAACTTGTTTGCTATTCTTCTTTGAAGTTCCTCTTTCTTTCTCTTTGCCCTTTTCTTAAAACTAGTGGTCTTGTTAACCATCAACACTTGATGCTATTTCTTGATTTCTACCTTTGCTGATTTCAGCATCACGAAGAGCTTGGGAATTATTTCCGTTATCCCTTGCATATTATAGTTCATCACGAAGTTCTAGTAACTTGGTGATAGTGACTAGTGAACTCTGTCAATCACTATCTTATCTGGAAGATTAACTCCCATTTGATTCAAGTGATTGTAGTACTCAGACATTCTGAGCACATGTTCACTAGCTGAGCTATTCTTCTCCATCTTGTAGGCAAAGTACTTGTCAGAGGTCTCATTCCTCTTAACACGGGCATGAGTCTAAAATACCAATTTCAGCTCTTAGAACATCTCATATGCTCCATGGCGTTCAAAACATTTTTGAAGTCCCGGTTCTAAGCCATAAAGCATCGTGCACTAAACTATCAAGTAGTCATCATACCGAGCTTGTCAAACGTTCATAACGTCTGCATATGCTACTACAACAGTTTTGTCACCTAGTGGTGCATCAAGGACATAATACTTCTGTGCAACATTGAGGATAATGCTCAGATCATGGAGCTAGTCCGCACCATTGCTACTAACATCTTTCAACTTATTTTTCTCTAGGAACATATCGAAAATAAACAGGGAGCTACATCGCAAGCTATTGATCTACAACATAGTTATGCAAATACTATCAGGACTAAGTTCATGATAAATTAAAGTTCAATTAATCATATTACTTAAGAACTCCCACTTGGATAGACATCCCTCTAGTCATCTAAATGATCATGTGATCCAAATCAACTAAACCATGTCCGATCATCACGTGAGATGGAGTAGTTTTTAATGGTGAACATCACTATGTTGATCATATCTACTATATGATTCACGCTCGACCTTTCGGTCTCTAGTGTTCCGAGGCCATATCTGCATATGCTAGGCTCGTCAAGTTTAACCCGAGTATTCCGCGTGTGCAAAACTGGCTTGCACCCGTTGTATGTGAACGTAGAGCTTATCACACCGGATCATCACGTGGTGTCTCGGCACGACGAACTGTCACAACGGTGCATACTTAGGGAGAACACGTATACCTTGAAATTTAGTGAGAGATCAACTTATAATGCTACCACCAAACTAAGCAAAATAAGATACATAAAGGATAAACATCACATGCAATCAAAATATGTGACATGATATGGCCATGATCATCTTGCGCCTTTGATCTCCATCTCCAAAGTACCGTCATGATCTCTATCGTCACCGGCATGACACCATGATCTCCATCGTCTTGATCTCTATCAACGTGTCATCACATGGTCGTCTCGCCAACTATTGCTCTTGCAACTATTGCTATCGCATAGCGATAAAGTAAAGCAATTATTTGGCGCTTGCATCTTATGCAATAAAGAGACAACCATAAGGCTTTTGCCAGTTGCCGATAACTTCAACAAAACATGATCATCTCATACAACAATTTATATCTCATAATGTCTTGACCATATCACATCATAACAAGCCCTGCAAAAACAAGTTAGACGTCCTCTAGTATGTTGTTGTAGGTTTAACGTGGCCGCTACGGGCTGAGCAAGAACCGTTCTTACCTACACATCAAAAACCACAACGTAGTATAGTGACTGCTTTTTGATCTTCAAAAAGAACCCTGTTCATTAAAACCAATTCAACTAAAGTTGGAGAAACTGACACCCACCAGCCACCTGTGTGCGAAGCACGTCGGTAGAACCAGTCTCGCGTAAGCGTACATGTAATGTCGATCTGGGCTGCTTCATCTAACAATACCGCTGAATCAAGAATCAACTAGTAATAGCAAGCAATATGTATATACCCACGCCCACAACTCCTTTGTGTTCTACTCGTGCATATAGCATCTACGCACAAACCTGGCTCGGATGCCACTGCTGGGGAACGCAGTAATTTCAAAAAAATTCCTACGCACACGCAAGATCATGTTGATGCATAGCAATGAGAGGGGAGAGTGTCGTCCACGTACCATCGTAGACCGTAAGCAGAAGCGTTATGAGAACGCGGTTGATGTACTCGTACGTCTTCACCATCCGACTGATCCAAGTACCGAACGTATGGCACCTCCGAGTTCAGCACACGTTTAGCTCAGTGACGTCCCACGAACTCCGATCCAGCAGAGCTTCGAGGGAGAGTTCCGTCAGCACGACGGTGTGATGACGATGATGATGATGCTAGCGACGCAGGGCTTCGCCTAAGCACCGCTACGATATGACCGAGGTTGATTATGGTGGAGGAGGGCACCGCACACGGCTAAAAGATCAACTGATCAACTTGTGTGTTCTAGGGTGCCCCCCTCCCCACGTATATAAAGGAGGGAGGGGAGACCGGCTGGCCTCTCTAGGCGCGCCAAGGGGGGAGGAATCCTCCTCCTAGTAGGAGTAGGATTCCTCCTTTCCTAGTCCTACTAGGAGGGGGAAGGAAGGAAAAGGGGAGGAGAAGGAAAGAGGGGGCGCAGCCCCTCCCCTAGTCCAATTCGGACTAGGCCAATGGGGGGCGTGTGGCCAGCCCTTGTGACTTGTCCTCTTTTTCCCTTAAAGCCCAATAAGGCCCATATGTACTCCCGTATTCCCGTAACTCCCCCGGTACTCCGAAAAATACCCGGATCACTCGGAACCTTTCCGATGTCCGAATATAGCCTTCCAATATATTGAGCTTCACGACTCGATCATTTTGAGACTCCTCATCATGTCCGTGATCTCATCCGGGGCTCCGAACAACCTTCGGTACATCAAATCACATAAACTCATAATACCAATCGTCACCGAACGTTAAGCGTGCGGACCCTACGGGTTCGAGAACTATGTAGCCATGATCAAGACATGTCTCTGGTCAATTCCAATAGAGGAACCTGGATGCTCATATTGGCTCCTACATATTCTAAGAAGATCTTTACCGGTCAAATCGCATAACAACATACATTGTTCCCTTTGTCATCGGTATGTTACTTGCCCGAGACTCGATCGTCGGTATCTCAATACCTAGTTCAATCTCGTTACCGGTAAGTCTCTTTACTCATTTCGTAATGCATCATCCCGCAACTAACTCATTAGTTACATTTCTTGCAAGGCTTATAGTGATGTGCATTACCGAGAGGGCCCAGAGATACTTCTCCGACAATCGGAGTGACAAATCCTAATCTCGATCTATGCCAACTCAACAAGTACCATCGGAGACACTTGTAGAGCACCTTTATAATCACCAGTTATGTTGTGGCGTTTGGTAGCACACAAAGTGTTCCTCCAGTATTCGGGAGTTGCATACTCTCATAGTTAGAGGAACATGTATAAGTCATGAAGAAAGCAGTAGCAACAAACTAAACGATCATCGTGCTAAGCTAACAGAATAGGCCAAGTCAATCACATCATTCTCTAATGATGTGATCCCGTTAATCAAATGACAACTCATGTCTATGGCTAGGAAACTTAACCATCTTTGATAACGAGCTAGTCAAGTAGAGGCACACTAGTGACACTCTGTTTGTCTATGTATTCACACATGTACTAAGTTTCCGGTTAATACAATTCTAGCATGAATAATAAACATTTATCATGATACAAGGAAATAAATAATAACTTTATTATTGCCTCTAGGGCATATTTCCTTCACTGTCACCAACCAGATCTAAATCTCAGGCAGATATGATGGTTGGAACGTTTCCAAAGAATTATAATATTGGTCTTTCTAAACCGGTAAAGTGGAAGTTGTGGCCAATACACCTAGCCGCAAGACCTATTATTGCAGTATCTTGATTGAAAAGTTGGCCACTTCCCCATGAGGATTTCATATGACTTATTCTAGAAGTTGTTCCTTATGGGTTCTTTGTGCTCCCGAAGTCCGACCTTCACTTGATGACCATGTTGACGCTATTAAGCATGATAGTGGCAGGTAGAACATCAAGGAGAACAATAGAAGCAGAGTGCTATTAAGCATGTCTCTTGGCATAGCAAAGGTGAAATCCAAAAAAGTGTTGTCTTCCTCTGCATCTGCATTCTCCATAATCGTTCATTATGGTAGTATGATGTGTTGCCAAGATCCTTGACACAGATGTTGGTAAAACCCTGATTAATGTTGAAATGCTCAAGTTATTGAGAGCATGCTCAGTCACTAGGTTATATCCTCAGTATCAGTTGGAATGTGCCTTCTGTTTGCCGAGTTGTCTTATAACTCTAGCTTCATTTCCAAACTGAGTATGCCATTTCTTAGAACTCTTGCAAACGATCATTTATGAATTGCATTAGTCTGATATGAAGAGTTTCAATGATCTAGGTATCAAAAGTAATTCTTTTTGCCACCTAGGGGAATAATCCTACGAGTCACCTACCTCAAGGTGCTTGTTATGGAATCATGGCAACTAAATCCCCGCTACTTTGAAACCAATGCACCATCTTACCTAAGCGTGGAATTGTTGCCTACCAATTTGAACCTTCGCCATCTGTTTCTCTTCCATCACCTCTAATGTGAAGGAAATATGCCCTAGAGGCAATAATAAAGTTGTTATTTATATTTCCTTATATCATGATAACTGTTTATTATTCATGCTAGAATTGTATTAACCGGAAACTTAATACATGTGTGAATACATAGACAAACAAAGTGTCACTAGTATGCCTCTACTTGACTAGCTCGTTGAATCAAAGATGGTTAAGTTTCCTACCATAGACATGGTTGTCATTTGATTAACGGGATCACATCATTAGAGAATGATGCGATTGACTTGACCCATTCCTTAGCTTAGCACGATGATCGTTTAGTTTGTTGCCACTGCTTTCTTCATGACTTATACATGTTCCTCTGACTATGAGATTATGCAACTCCCGAATACCAGAGGAACACTTTGTGTGCTACCAAACGTCACAACGTAACTGGGTGATTATAAAGGTGCTCTACAGGTGTCTCCGATGGTACTTGTTGAGTTGGCATAGATCGAGATTATGACTTGTCACTCCGATTGTCGGAGAGGTATCTTTGGGCCCTCTCGGTAATGCACATCACTATAAGCCTTGCAAGCAATGCAACTAATGAGTTAGTTGCGAGATGATGTATTACGGAACGAGTAAAGAGACTTGCCGGTAAAGATATTGAACTAGGTATTGAGATACCAACGATCGAATCTCGGGCAAGTAACATACCGATGACAAAAGGAACAATGTATGTTGTTATGAGGTTTGACTGATAAATATCTTCGTAGAATATGTAGGAGCCAATATGAGCATCCAGGTTCCTCTATTGGTTATTGACCGGAGACGATTCTCGGTCATGTCTACATAGTTCTCGAACCCGTAGGGTCCGCACGCTTAAAGTTCGGTGACGATCGGTATTATGAGTTTATGTGTTTTGATGTACCGAAGTTAGTTCGGAGTCCCGGATATGATCAAGGACATGACGAGGAGTCTCGAAATGGTCGAGACATAAAGATCGATATATTGGACGACTATGTTTGGACTTTGGAAGGGTTCCGGGTAAGTTCGGACAAATACCGGAGTACTGGGGGGTTACCGGAACCCCCTGGGGAGTGTAATGGGCCTATTGGGCCTTAGTGGAGAAGAGGAGGGGCGGCCAGGGCAGGCCGCGCGCCTCCTCTCCCTCTAGTCCGAATTGGACAAGGGGGGGGGGGCGCCCCCCTTTCCTTCCCCCTCTCTCCTCCTTCCCTCTCTCCTACTCCTACTCTTGGAAGGGTTGGAGTCCTACTCCCGGTGGGAGTAGGACTCCCCTTGGGGCGCGCCTAGGAGGGCTGGCCTCTCCCCCTCCTCCACTCTTTATATATGCGGGAAGGGGGCACCCCATAGACACACAAGTTGATCATTGATCTCTTAGCCGTGTGCGGTGCCCCCCTCCACCATAATCCACCTCGGTCATATCGTAGTGGTGCTTAGGCGAAGCCCTATTCCGGTAGCATCATCATCACCGTCATCACGCCGTCGTGCTGATGAAGCTCTCCCTCGACACTCTCCTGGATCGCGAGTTTGTGGGACGTCACCGAGCCGAACGTGTGTAGATCGTGGAGGTGTCGTACTTTTGGTACTAGGATCAGTCGATCGTGAAGACGTACGACTACATCAACCGCGTTGTCACAACGCTTCCGCTTACCGTCTACGAGGGTACGTGGACAACACTCTCCCCTCTCATTGCTATGCATCACCATGATCTTGCGTGTGCGTAGGATTTTTTTTAAATTACTGCGTTCTTCAACATGATGCGTGTTTTGCGTCTCAGATCAAGAGATGTTTCTACGTCTGATTCCGTGAGTTGATCTTGTGATCATTAAGATGATCCACTCTTGTGGAGTTGTCTCTCTCTGTTGTCGTCATGTTTGGATGAAGTTCTCGAAGGCAAGGATGTCAAAATCAATATGAGGTGATGAACCAACATCTTTTAGAAGGGCAGTTGGACCATGAAGATTGTGATAGTTAGCGCCCCCTCTTCCTTTTACCCTAAGTCTTGAACCTCGGGACCAGATTCTTGTTTAGTGGGGGTGAGTTGTCACAACCCAGCATTAGCCTTTGCTTGCCATTGCATTTCATCATGTCATCATTTTGGTTTTCAGAAAGTTGAATTGAGGAAATGCTCTAGCCTCAACAATCTTTTAAAAATGGCCAAATTAAAAATTGCATCAAATGAACCCAAGAAAATGTTCCTGTTAATCTATAAAAATATTGGCAAGAGGTAAAATTCAAACCAATATTTTTGGAATTTAAAAAATATTTATTTTAGGCTTTTGAGTTAATTCAATAATTATTTGAATTGGATTTATATTTATATATATACTAGTACAAATGCCCGTGCGTTGCAACAGGAAAAAAAAGTGCACTTCATGTGCCATCATGTGCCATTTATTATATCCGATGCTGATAAACCTCAGTAAACACTCTTATTTATGTTCAGAGCTTGAAGTGTGGACATGAAGAACCAACCTACCTTCCTTCGTCTGTTGGAAGAGTAGTGGTGCATGAAATAGTATGTGAATTGGTTATATGTTTGCTTTTAAAAAACACAAATGTTTCTTTATTTTTGAAGAAATTGAACATTTTATTTATTTTTTATTAGAATGGGAACATGTTTTGAAGCCGAACATTTTATAAACATGTGATTTTTTTGATTTTTTAATGATTTTGTGAACAATTATAAATGTTTTTAAATTGGAATCATTTTTTTGGAATTTTCAGCATTTCTTAAAAAGTTTGAACATATTTAAGACATGAATATTTTTTGAAACCAAGAACATTTAGAAACCCTCATTATCTTAAAATAACACATGCTCAGTGCTGGTAAATAAAAAAAGATTCTTGGTGTCTAGACCATGGAGTATAGAGTTAAGAAAGCCGTAGTGGTTTCCTTTGATGACACCTCCTTTAGCTTAGCACTATCACCGGGTGGAAGAGTGGTGCATTTATATTTAGTGGGACACACAAACATTGGAATGTTCTATACTAACCGAGAGTTTAATAACTAAGCCAAAAGATTTTTTTAGAATTTTCAAAACATTTGAATGCAAAATGATTGTTACTATGTTGGATTTTTTAGAGATAGTTGTTTGTTTGGTTTGGAACAGTTTATTTTTTCGTAGCAAATATGCATGTGTGTTGCAACAGGAGAGAAAATTGATGTGTCCACCAGAACACCCATCAGTGTAGCATGGCAAGGGCATGGAGGCGCATGCATATGGATTGGTCAGTTTCACCTTAACCCTGAGAACCAACCTCTAGTTGGATGGTTTGGAGGGCGGTGGTAGACCAATACCAGCAGGAATTAAAACCTAGCTTTGACGCTTTCATGTCTCACAAAGGCGAAATATTATTTTAGTAGATGGCGATTTCATGTCGATAGCGAGACACTTGTGGTGTGTTCATCAATCTCAAGACCCGTCGACTCAATCTCTCTAGGGTTTAGTGTATGTACGTGTTTGTGAATCCGCGTTTGTACTTTGTATACATCAATTTAATGTGTCACGTGTTGCACCGCAAGGAGGAAATCATCTCATGTTTTTAGTGACTTATTCATGTTGCCACTTTTCATGTTCGCCACCATCGTCAATGATGATACGATTTTGGGTGTCCGCAATTCGGCAATAATTAATGAACCTACATTCATGTCCTTTGATGTTGCCTCAATCAACATCACACTATCACCGGATGTGAGAGTAGGGTGCATTGAAGTGGGATTGTTAATATACAGTTATTTGTTCATATTCGAAAGCAAATAGGTTTTGCTATGTTGATTTTATTTTTAGAAAATGTTCCTTTTTTTGCACTTCTTGGACTTGGCCCAAACACAAGCTTCTCGCGTATTGTATGCTCTTTCGTGAAAAAACACGTGCACTTCAGAGAGTCCACAATGGCGTGCATGCGTCTCTTTCTGTTCCACATCACAATAACAAAGAAAAGTTTCCTAGCACATAATCTTAGTGTGCATGTATCCAACTGCTTGGAAAGGTGATCGAGACTATGTTAAATCTCAATCGATTAAGATTTAGCGAACCCTTTTAAAATTAGTGGCTAAAATCATTTAAAAAAATATCTACCTAACAATAGCTAGCACAGTGGCCCATGCGTTGCTACACGCGAAAAACGATGATTGACTTTAAATGCATATTTTCTAATTAGTGCATCTAATAAAAATTTTATAAGTATTAGTTTAATCAAACCTATGCCTCTAAGATCCTTCTTGTTCGGCTCCTAAAGAAATCTTAGTCTTTGTGACCATATTTATCTTCCGGAGCACACATTTATATACACACGACATACATTTGAGCTAAAATAAGTGGGCGCAGCATAAAATTTCAAATTGGCATATGGGACAACATAGAGCTATAAAGAATTCATTATGTATGTTAGATATGTCAAAATAACGGCGAAATTGCGTACACAGTCTAATAGAAACTGCATACACAATTGAGAGAATTCCTTATTTGGCCCTTTCTTAAATATTGCTTC